>NW_027491332.1:0-150000 GCF_021521415.1 Bidens hawaiensis
GCCCCTAGCGTTTTAGATGCTATTACCATTTAGGACTCTTTTACAAATCTCAAAAAGTCAAAATCAATAGAAAATCTGATTTATTTTCAACTTTATGTTGCATAGCAAAATTCTCTGAGAAAATAATTTTAAAAAAAAATAGTTTCAAAAAAGGAGGTCAGGAACTTACACAGACGACATCATTTTCTTCAAAAATGCTACGCATATTGAGCTCATCATCTGCAGTTCTCCGTCTCTAGCAATTAAAAGAATAAAATGAGATGTTAAATATACACAAATATAAAGCAATCTTGAAAAAAAAACACCGTAACACAGCTGAAAATACTCATGATTCACAGAATACACAACTCACATTACGTTATAACATTATTATTCAATAAATATATTTTTAGAGCAGCATATAACAGTATAAAACCATTGGTTAAACAGAAATACAGAATTACAAAATTAAAAGTTTTTAAAGTTGGATATTTCTGCTCCGACTTCACTTATTTGCACATTGACAGCGTCATAAGATGTTTGTGAGAAGTTGTGGCTCACAAGCTATCTTGACTTTGTGTCAATAGTTGTGTTTTTACGTAATTAAATTGTTCAGACAGAAACTTCAATTAAACATTGTGACATTGCCAGAAGTTGCATCTTCATAAGACAGAAAAGCAATACACTGGTATTCTATTTTATTACTAGAAAATATTGTCAATAGTGGTGTTTCACGTAATTGATTGGTTAGTTCTCTAAGTTGCAAATACACTTTAGATATAACAGACAGACGCACAAACGCATTCAAATTATTGACAAGAGTCGTCCACATATCAGCATAGAAAATCATATTTTAACACCGAGCATAGTTGAAGATATAATAATACCTGTATCCCGTCTGGAAAATTCATAGAAGAAAGCATCAATACTGCATGTTGGCTAAAATTAACCTCACAACTTCCACCTCTTTTGAGCCACCTTCACATATATAACCACTAATACATCTTAAAATAATAATAATAATAAATATATCATTAAAATCAAGTAATAGGTACAACTTACCTCAACAACACGACCGACAATAATATCACCGACCTCAGGCTTATACCTACACCAACATAAAACAAACCAAACCAAACAAAACAATTAATCAGGTTTCATCATATATATATATATATATAGGGGAAGTTAACGTCAAATGAAATTAACGTGGCTAATTGTGAGAATCAGTAGATTAATTACGTAATTACATCATAGAGTAATTACATAATTACTTCATGATGTAGTTATATGATTACTCTACTTGTATATATAATTACTCTATTTGATTCTCACAATTAGCACGTTAATTTCATTGTATTTGATCCAACCCTATATATATATTAGATATATATATAATATATATATATATATATATAGTATAATGAAGCATATAAAAACTACCTGGCTCTCAAAGTGCGAACATAGACGAGTTTATCAACGCGCACGATGACTCACATACAGTGTGCAACAACCTCACCATCAACCACTGTAGTCCCATGGCCACTAAAAGCGGTTACAATAATAATAATAATATAATAATATAATTTGTTCTGTCTGTAAGTAGAACAAAAATGTAAAGCAAAAACAGCACATAAATAAATAAAAAAGTAGTAGTTAGATAGGATTACTTGAGAATGTTGTCTTCTTGGTTGACGGGAATGGTGTCAGCGACGGTGACGGAATTAGCAGCGGCAGAGAGAGATTCGAGTGCTGTTTGCAGCCTTACTTTCTGCGTCTGATTCACTGCTAGATCCATGCCTCCCATCTCAACCTCAATCTCAATCTCTCTTGTATTGTATTGATGCTTTATTTAAACCCTCCCTCAATATAAAAACAAATAAAAGCCCATCATGATTTTGGTATAAGCCTGCCCGGACCCGAAGTTTTATCGTTATTAATATTTTTTTTATATTTCTAAAAAAAGTATAGTTGTGTGTTAAAAAGTTTTGTTCTAAAGATAATTTGAATTTATGTGGGCTAGCTCATTTTTTTTAATGGAAGGTCTCACGTTCAAGGCCCGGGCAAAAGTATAGTTTAATATTATTGATGCAAAATAAAAATAGGTGAAATTTGTTGTTAAAAAAAAATAATAAGAAAATTAACTTTAATTCACACATGTCCGAAGTAAGTAGCGATTGACTGATGTTAGCTTAATTAACTGAATCATATTTTTGAATAAACTAACCTCGATTGGTCGTAAAAAATTAAACCAAAGTTATGATAAGGGTATGGTAAGGGTGGAGACGGGGCACCCTCGGTAACTTGAAATTCGTGTATGGTGCCATATTTTGCTACACATTATACTTTGAATTGGGTATCCCATTTAGAGTACATGTGTGTGTTGTTGGTAATTATGTGACAACTCTTAATATATGTATAATTCATTAATGATAATTAAACATTATTATCAATATAAACACCTAAAATGTATGTATGTTTAAACATCCAAAGTCTAGCAAATATCATACATTTCATACATACATCCGTTAGATAATTTTTAGGAAATACCTCGTCACATACACAATAACCCAACACTCATGAACGTTGGTGGTACTATATTTTGAATAGTAAAATAATACTTTTTTATTTTCTGGAAAAAACGACAATATATATTTATATATACGTATATAAATAACGACTCTAAACCGTGTCTGATATGTAATGATACTGTATATTCGGGTGAACAACACCCGCGTATACGAACATACACATAACTAAGTGAGTATTAAACCTAAACATAAGCATAACTTTAGGACTACATAAATAATTAAATATACTACATGCAATTATACAAATACAAGAAATATACCCCAGGTTACAAGCACCTATATGAGTGACCTAAACCAACCAAAATATCACCAAGTATTTAGATGCTCTACTCTAACTTAGCTACAACCCACACAATTCACCACTCTCTTCGCTTTCCCTTCAATCTGCTACACACACACTACACGAGTAGTCCGAGTGTTGTATAGTATTAGTATGCAACTTACATGAATCTTGGATAGACATTGTTGTCGTGGTTTTGCAACTGAATCCTGCAATTGTGTGCGTTTTTTTCATATTGCATTTCCTTTGATTTGGATCAATGATGTGTTTAGATACTAGTTCCATTTTGTCCTAGCCAAAATGCATCAAAAATATCAGTAATGCTCGATATCCAATCTTGATTTCAACCGCAAACACAATTCGTAAACATTTCAGCTCACTAAGATAAAGAATTAAAGAATATGAGCCGGTTCGGCAATGTGATAAAAGATCAAATTCATTTATGAAACATTTTCCTGCTTCTTGACCCATTTTGGACTTTGGAGCATATCATATCAACTGGTCAGATCATTCCAATCACTCGTGCAAGCAAGAACACGAGTTTGGTTATCGGATATAAAACACAGTGGCGAAGCTTGGACTAAACACACCGGGGGGGCGAACTCAAAATGTATACAAAATTTCACAAACGAAGGTGGGTCGGGCTCAAACTTTCGGCCAAAAACGGCTAAATTTACACTACGTATAAAAAATTGCGACCGAAAAACGACTAAATTTTACACTACGTATAAAAATTTCGGCCGAACAAAGACTAAATGTAAACTACATATAAAAAATTTCGACGAAAACGAGTAAATTTCACTGCTAGCGTAAAAAAACAGGGGGGTCGGGGTCACCCCGGGCCCTAAGGAACCTTCGCCACTGATAAAACATGTTGGAAATATGTAAAAAAAAATAGAATTCATTCAAAAAAACTTTTTAAATATCTTACTAATTTATTAAAGCAATACAAATTCTGCCACATGACATTCTACTAGTATGTCCACCTAGGCCTCCAACTCACTATATTTTCATTCTAAGAGTCTCTCTATTATGCCACGTGTCTAATAACCATATACCCAGAAAACATAACCCGCTCCATTTTCCATAACTCACAACTAATCCAACCAGTCATTTTTCTCTCTAACATCTTCACGAATATACTAACCCTAATCCGCCGCTCATATTTAGGTTGAATTTCGACGGTCATATTCCGACTTCTATATTATTCACCATCAATTTTTTAATCTACCATGCTATTCTTCAGACCATATGTGAACATGTCTCCAATCGTTTGGATCCGTTCAATTCATCGTTTGTCAGAGGAGATGTTATAAGGTTTTTTTCCTCGATTCATGATTGTTTATAACAGATTTATTCTCCGATGAATATATTAAAGGTAATTAACAATCCATTCTTGCGCATATTAGTTTAATAGTATACTAAGATCTGATGAATATATTCCGGCCAAAATTGTTTCGTTATAATATCAGATGAATATATTCCGGCCAGTTTGTTATAAGCATAATTTTATGTTTAATAAGATTTTCCGGTTGAATTTGTTATTTTTTTGGTTTAGTGAATATTCAGAATTGAATTTCCGTCCAAAATCTTAATTGTTTTTCCGGCCAATTTTTTATTGTTTTGTTTGTCCAATTCTAAAATTTTCCGTCCAATTTTTTATTCCTTTGTTTTTGTATATAAAATTCTGTCTAATTTATGTTTATTTCCGTCCAATTTCCGTCCAAGTTTTAATATTTTTCCGGCCAATTTTTATTCAGTACTCTTTAAAGTTTTCCTGAAATATTAATTATAAAATTACTATTTTTTATTAACATTTACTAATATTAAATTATAATATTTCATCTTCCAAATATAATTTATTCTATATTTTAATAACAGTATTAATGTACATAACTGATTCCATTATTAGTTGACCTTTTGACTATAATTTGAAATTCAAATTCAAATTATTAGTAACTATATATAAATGTTTGACTAAATTAACTATAATTTAGGAAATAATTATGTTTTTATATAATATTAAATAAAATTATACGTATATAATCATACTTTCTAAATATACTTTATTTGATAATCAATGTTTTATTTTTGGACATTATTATTTGAATACAAATTATTTTTGTAATATATAATCTTCAAGGCATAATTTTATTTGATACAAATTATTTTTGTAATATATAATCTTCAAGGCATAATTGTTCTCTTAATTTATAATAAAATAAATTTACAATATGTTACAATTTACAATAAGTTATTTTTGGATATGTTATTTTTGGATATAATAATTTACAATAAACCGGTTATTGTATTCAAACTTATTTATAGCAAGGTTTAAAACATAATACGTTTAAAAAAATTAATATTATCTAAATTCTACTATATAATATCTAATCACATATTCAATTTTCATAATTTTGATAATCATAGGCCTTTTATTCCATTCGTATCTTCTGACATGTAAGCTTCTACACTGTTAATAATTGTGTTTAGTTTTCGGTCACTTTATTAACTGTTTTATATTTTTATTGTAAGCATATGACAATAGAAGCTCAAACATTTACCATGCTAAATGAAATTAATGTTCTCAAAACATCAACATCAACTCTTAAGGTTAGAGTTTGAGGCTTTGGAGCATCAAAGATAACAAAAATGTCAACGAGGATTTATTGATCGAGATGGTTTTAATGGATGAAGATGTAAGTGTCTATTTCTTAATCTGTATATGTTATACACTTCTATAGTTTTTAAATTCTCACAAATATGAATTTCTTAATGACAGGAGAATCGAATCCAAGCCACCGTTTACAAACAGGATATATTTCGTTTCAAAAGATTCTTGAAGGAAAGCTCTACTCTGACTATTGTTAATTCTAGCGTTGGTCTAAATGGATCAAACTACAGAGTGATTGACTCTCCCAACAAATTAGTGTTGGGACCAAACACTCATGTTAATCCATGTTAAGAGTTTGAAGGTCGCATGTTTGGATTCAGAATGATTTCATTTGAATCAATAATCAATAAAACAAATTTCTTTGAAATCCACAATTGGTATAATAGTAGTTTTATTCAATTAAATATTTATTAATTTTACCCTAAGATTTCCAATTGATGTTTTACTTATTTTTTTATTTATTGCTGTTAGATATAATTGGTCACGTGGTTTATGTCTTCAAGAGCAACGTTTCAAACGTCAAGACAAAAACAAGCGTACAATGAAGTTATGTGATTTAAGGTACCAGTATTTATAACCAGTCATTATTGTGTTTAGTACATAGATTTTGTTATGTAAAATTTAACCCTTTTACTTTTTTAATAAATTGTTCATAAACGACTTTTTTTGTAAATTTTTTTATCTGTAGTTTGTTTGGTTTGCTGAATGGCAATGATGTCGGTGTTCGTAAACCGATTCCAGTGAAGATGCTGTCGTCTGTTGATGATGAGTTTTTGAAAGCTACAGATTTGTTTAACATTGGTGATATTTGTACCATTATATTTGTAAGTTAATTATTAAATTCCTTCTTTTATACTATTTATCTTTCAAGATTTATTGAATATTTCATAACTGGTTTTTTACTTATTTACAGCCTAAGAATATCATTATTCTTGATACAATTAAGGCCATATGTCCAGATACTGAGTGGTATTACATTGGCTGTAATACTTGTAGCCGTAAACTCATGGAAAATAATTGTGAAGGGAGAAATTCATATGAATGCAAAATCGAAAGATGCAATGTGTTAGGTGTTCATCCTACACCTAGGTACTTCGTGAAAAAAAATTCAAACTTTTATTTTTTCAGATATATAATTCTCTGTCTTGCTTTCTATTAACCTATTTTAAAATTTATGTAGATTAAAGATCAATATAAGGGTTCAAGATTCGACAGGAGTTGTTTCGTTGACTCTCTTTGATAGAGATGTTAAAATGCTGATCAACAAAACTGCAGCTGAATTGATTGATTCTCAAAAGCAGGTTTGTTTTCAATTACTATATATGATTTATTATAAAGCATTGTTATTATGTTGTTTGTTTAACAATTTGAAATATTAAGCTTTTTTTTCACTTATTTTATTACAGAATGAGGTTAAAAACGGTGGATTCCCTGCTGAGTTGGATTGTCTTTTAGAAAAGAAATTTGTTTTTAAGGTCGATGTGGCAGACTTCAATTTCAGAAACAACGTGAAAGATTATGGTATAAACAAGCTTACTGATGACACTAATATTCTCACTGAATTACAGAAAAGGCAGAATGGTCGTTTGGTAATTATTTAATACTAAATTTATTTTATAGTTAATGTTATTTTATAAATATTTTCATTAACTGATTTTATGGTTACACTTATTATTTTCAGCAAACCGATTCTAATTCTGTTTCATTGGGGGCATCTATGTCAGAATTTCAATCATCCGGTTCAGTTTCCGTTAAGGTATATATGTTTGTTAAATATGATAATTGAAACTTATAAATATATGTGACACAAAGATGTGTGACATGATTTTGTGATGTTGATTACTTTGTTAATAACAGATTTCGGATATTGGAGATAACCAAACTCCAAGTTCAAATGTTGATGGTCAAGATGTGGCAAATGAGGAAAAAGGAATGCCAACGTCTTCTGACGATAAACTTAAGAGAAAATTGGTTGAAGTTTTTGAAGTTGACGATCAAGCTAGCATGTCGGTCACTAAGTTTAAGTCAAAGACTATTGAAGAGATGGGGAACACCAGTGAATCATGTGATTTTGCAACTATTTTAACTCCTAAGGTGGAGAAGGATTATAAGTGAACGGTTAACTTTGGTTTCGAATTTATTCGTTTTGGTTTTACATGTTAAGTATTTTTAAGAGTTTTGGATATTTTTTGTTTGGTTTTATAAACATGTGTTTTTTGGAACGACTATCTCTGCTACTTGGTTGTTTTTAACAATTTATCATTATTTGAATGTTTGATTATATTTATGTTTAGAGTTATTTTTATTTAATGTTTGGTTATTTGTTCTATATATAATCTATTAATAAGGACTCTGCCATGCATTTTGAATGTGACACAAACATAATTTATATTCTAAATTCCAAATTAATTTTTATAATATGAACTTTAGATTTGTAGGTTATACATGATACCTTTTTAATGCTTAGATGTTAGTAATTATTAAACATGTTATGTTAAGTTTAATTTAATTGAATATTGTGTTGTTTTTATAACCTTTCAGGTGTTTAGAAAATGGGAGTTTATGTTGGTATAACTTTTGAAGACTTTGATAATGTTTTAATATCAAAGAACATGGTTAGTGTTTTTGTTAATGTCTTTTAGTGGTTTAGTTTAAAATAGACAGAATTACAAATTTTGTCCTTTAAAAAAAGCCAAATTACGGTTCGTGTCCTTTTCTAAGTTTCCTTGCAGGCGGTGTACTTTAAACTTTTTTTTTCTACACGTTATGTCCTTTACGCTAAATGGGTTAGAAAAACTCAGTCAAATGACAACATGTGCATAGCATGTGAGGGCATATTGGTCTTTTCGTCTATATCCTTTTATTTATAACACCTTCCTCTCCTTTGTGCACCACCACCATCACCACCACACCTCCCTTCATCTCTATTACACCTGCAAATCACATTATTTCCAAATCGAAGTCCCAATTCCAAATCAAACCTGCAAATCGTGACTTACAAGGGTCGAATTGAAGATCTGAACTCGTTTTTCTTTGTATTCACCGGAAACCTGCAACTCGTTTTTCCGGCAAGTAGATCCTAACTTGGACATTTCATCGAACACCTGGAGTGCATTCTTCACCAACCCATTTTCCGCATACAATTTCAAGACAATATCAAACACAGTCGGTGAAAACCCGAATTCCCGATAAACCCTAACTAATTCAGCCCAAACCCACATCCCCAAACGCTCATCTTCCTCCAAAAATCCAATCAAAACCCTTAATTGAGAGAGTGGTTATAGCGTCATAACGACGGAGAACGAGCAGACGGCAGATGGTGTCGACTATTTCGGGTCGGGTCAAGTCGGATATGTAACGGAGGTGAGTTGATTGGTGGGTTGTGAAGTGGCGAAGGAAGAGTGTGTGTTTGAACATTGGGTTTGTTGTGACGTGAAGTGAAGATATATCATAAAATGGTACAAAGTTACCGGAACTCCGACTCCGATAACTGAACCTACCGGCCGTCCTCGCTCGTCGAGACTCCAACAATCGATTAATTATAGCATCCAGCAAACTAGCTATATCCCCTGACCACACTGACCCATCGATTTGAAAAATCCCCAAATTCTAGGTTTTATAAAATAACAAACCATAGGTTTTCATATGGAATGATAAGAAATTAACATAAACATGAATAAAGATAAACGACGGCTCTGGTGAATCTCGTTTAATGGTGGTGGATGGCTGCAGGTGGATGTTGACGGAAGTTAGGTGGGACGATGATGCTGGTATGATCTTGGTTCTCTCGACGACATCGGAATTATGTGGAATGATGATGCTGGTGTGGTCTAATTAATGGTTTGATTAGCTTAATAAGTACATGTTTATTATAATTACTTTTTTTAACAGCCAGCTAAGACAACTGGCGGGTCACTAACTTATATAAACATTTTATTCCGCAAGCCTTCAACCACCATCGACACATGCTACCACCGTAAACCGTCACCTGCAACCACCGCAAGCCTTTTAAGATCTACTTGCCGGAAAAACGAGTTGCAGGTTTCCGGTGAGTACAAAGAAAAACGAGTTCAGATCTTCAATTTGACCCTTGTAAGTCACGATTTGCAGGTTTGATTTGGAATTGGGACTTCGATTTGGAAATAATGTGATTTGCAGGTGTAATAGAGATGAAGGGAGGTGTGGTGGTGATGGTGGTGGTGCACAAAGGAGAGGAAGGTGTTATAAATAAAAGGATATAGACGAAAAGACCAATATGCCCTCACATGCTATGCACATGTTGTCATTTAACTGAGTTTTTCTAACCCAGTTAGCGTAAAGGACATAACGTGTAGAAAAAAAAGTTTAAAGTACACCGCCTGCAAGGAAACTTAGAAAAGGACACGAACCGTAATTTGGCTTTTTTTAAAGGACAAAATTTGTAATTCTGTCTTTAAATTAACTTATTGTAATTTTGAAGTTTGAATCTTAAGACAGTGTAATTTTATAATACTTTGGTAACAAATATGAACAAGTATTATGTTAAGTTAACCGTATGTTTAAATTGATTTTTTGTAGTGACATGTTATTTCACCCGCGTGTCACGTGGGTCTATACCCTAGTAAACTAATAATTCAATAGGGACGAGCCAATCACACTGTTTAAACACAAGTCCAATACACATGAAATGATGACACACCACCCCAAAACGTTGAATCAACCCATGAAAAAGAGCTTAAGGCTCTAAGACCATGTGCATTGGTAACTAAGCGCATATGGTGTTTTTTGATACTTAGTGTCCCAATCAACACTTACTAGTTTTGCGAAAATTGGTGTAGTGGTAAAATGCTCCATAACTAAGCTCAAAACCAAGTGGTGCAGTGGTAACTAAGCATGTGATTGGACAACCAATCTCGCCACCAACGTTGTATCTACAACATTCTAACCCAAAACTAAGCTCACAACAGGGAGGGGGTGTTTTTTTTTTTGGGAGGGGGGGAGGGTTGGTTCTCGTTCCCTCCACGACATGATCACTACGTGTTGTCTAAGTTAGTTTATTAGAAAGTGTGCCTTTACATATGGGCTTCTTAAACCATAGGTTTTTTTTATTCAAACTGCCTATAGTTTTGTTATGGGTTGGGCCTTTTTTTCTTTAATGGTGGCAATGAATATATATGGGTTGAGCCCGTTTGTTTATTAGAAAGTGGGTGTTTTCAAGAAGCGTGTTTGTTTTGATTGATTGATATGTGGCATGACTTCCCGTTAAAGCATAAATCAACCTTTACACCTTTTGACTTTTTAAATGAGAATCCACCATTGTACCATGGCGTAGGGCATATTATTGAATAAATGCGTTTTAACACAAAAGAAAACGATGGCAACGGTTGTCAACCTCCCTTCCAAAAGCGTGCTCATAAAGGTCATTTTAAAAGAGCCTAGTAGACCCTCCAAAGGCCAACCACAACCTAACCTTTCTTCAAAATAGTTAAAAGATGGTAAGCCCAAATCCCCACATCATAGTATCGAAACTTTTAAAAGCAACCATCTTTTTAACTCGTGTTCCATACACGTATGCTTTAAAAAAGTATAAATATTCGAGAATCTGATTAACCTCAATGCATCGTGTTATGAAATTTACGCAAGCCCTTTTAAATTAATTGAGATACTTTAGATGACAAAAGTGAAAAGCAAGAACTTGATTGAACAATGGACCAAACCTTACACACAATATTTCACTTGTGAAAGGCATATATGCCCATAACATGGCCATTTAGCCTTGGTTAAGACCAAATATGCCACTTTTAAATTGTGCCCATTTCATAAAGTTTTTATGAAAATGACTTTTTCTTTAAAAAAAATTTAACAATAATAGTGAAAAGTAGGTTCCCCAACTAGGCTAAACATGGGTACCTATACATGGTTAAGTCCAAGGGTGAGTTGGCCACAAACTTTGTGTTAAGTCTTCCATTATTGAGGCTTTACCTGAGAAAGCAAAAGAAAATAACTTTTTCCACAGTGATTGGAAAAGCTCCCAACAAGGAATAGATATCCCCACTTTCTCACCAGCACACCATGATTTGATGTCACTCCATTCACTACTATCATTTTATTTTATTATTTTTTATAATCTTTTCTTGAGATTTTAAAGAATGTCAAATATGATAACATACTAACTAGTAACTTCATAAAATCATATATAGTATGCAATATCTATCCAACTTATAAAAGGGTGGGTGGGGTGCCTAGCTCGCATCAAGCGAGCTCGTGTGGATTGAGCTAGCACCTGAGTAGTAAAACTCGGGCACGGTGGATCAAATGTTACTCTTTATTTCCCAACAATAATAACACAATTTAACCTCCATTTAAAAAACATCTTTATATATTAAATGCGCATTTCACCTTCACATCTTTTACAACTTTCTCGATTCTCATAAAAAAAATTCTATATTTTTATAACTTTCTCTCACACACACACAAAATACTCAAATATAGAGTTCATACAAAAAAAAATCCCGTTCGGCATCAAAATGGAAACAAATTAGGCCAAAGGTTTGAAATTCTCAACCGTCAAGCCAAGTTTGAAATACTCAACCGTCAAACCAACATATAGTTTTTACAGGGCCGGCTTTGAAAATTCACGTGCCTCGGTCGGGTCGAAAAAAATATGTTCCTTAAACCTTAACGTACTAAATAATGTAAACACATTTTTATACGCCGATTAAAATTATAGCGATAAACATAAAAATTAGAAAATCATGATATTATAATGAGTTTATGACACACTTAATAGTTTAATAGCTAATTGAGGATTTGTGAAGCTCTCATAACATTTTTATAGCAAATTGGTGAATTAACTCTTCGCAGTTTATGCTCTCTAATGTTCCGTTCTTGATAACTTCCATCGCCAACCCGCTAAGTCTTTCTTGAGGCATTTTGGGTCGAAAATAGGATTTCAATAACTATAATTTTGAAAAATTCATATTTTCAGATGCTACCGTGACTGTTGGTGTTCGAAGACGACGTGGCTACTGGTCTTCGAAATCGATTTTGCTCTTATTGCGCCTATTCGTCTCTTTTATTTATTTAACTTATATTGATTAATTAAAAGTACTTGGCCTTTTTCAAATTTTAGTGGGCCTATTGGTTAATCCAAAAAGAAAATGGAGGCTAAAAGGTGTTTGAGTAATATAAAATTAGTGTGATTATAAACATTCGGGTATTCTACATATATAATATCGAGAATTTTTAAAAATTTTGTACCCCAAAGAAAACGTGCCCCTGCCGGTCGCCCCGCTTTGCACACCCCCAAGAGCCGCCCATGAGTTTTTATTATACTGAAGAGTAATACTAACGTATTTTATTTATATCATTCAAATAATAATACTAACGTTTTTTTAACCTATTTTTACCAATATTGTTTTCAAGATATTTACCCGAATAAGTGGGGTTAGTGGTTCTACACTGCCAAAGAAAATAAAGAGTGAAATCAAATCAAATCTGATTCGCTTTTGGGTGACAAGCATTGTTTTATTACAATACGAATCAACTATATGGTTAAAAATAACATAAACCGAAAGAGACACATGATAATGATCACAAATTAAAGTTTGATTGAAATTTTCAATGAATGGAATCATGGGGATGTGAATGGAATTTGGTACTCGTTGGTCCCCAATTTGCCCAACCTCTTCATTTCTTTATGTTTCACTTTTTATAATGTTTGTAACACATGTGTAGGCACTAGAATAGCTTGCTAATTGTGGTCTTATAATGTAAACAGTTACCAAAGAGTTTTTTTCTTAACGCTTCAAAGAGTTTGATAAACCTTTACCTTTTCAACATGTGGATTCAAATCTCGTGATAGTCAATAATCAAGGTGTAACTTAGAAGTAGATTAGATATTGGAGAGTGTGTGATTTGCCGTTAAAAAGATTATTAATAACACTTATCTTTATTATTGGTGAACAAGTTTTTTTTAATAGTTTTTTATTTCAATTGTGGTCCCGCCAAGAAAGATTTTCTTGTTGACTTCATCGTTTGAATATGAAAATAGTCTTATCAAGAAGAACTGGAGAAAATAACCTCATCAAAAAAGATGACTGATAAAATGGTCTTTGTGCTAAGAAAGTAGCCTAAATAAGAAGATTCATGAAGAAAATGATCGTATTGTTGAAAAGTATTGTGATTATCAATAAAGAAATAAAGATATAAATGATGTTTTGTAATGTATATAATAAGAGAAAAATAATAACTTTGTAGTGTCGTATTAATATATAGTCATTTTAACAAAATTTTACCAAGTAGGCATGAGATACACGACTAAGAATGATCATGGGATTTCGATCAATAAGAAACATGTATGGATTCATATGTGTGTATGCATGTATATACATTATTTAGTAGGTGAAAATAAAAGAACAACTAAAACCAGACACATGATTCAAAATCATGTAGCAAGTAACATGTATATTTGGATGAATGTGAGTGGATGGATGTATATAGGTCGTTAGTGGATGTTTGGAACGATGTGAGTGGATTGATTGCTAATTTTGCAACCTTTTAATTGCCTAGTTAGTTTTTTGTTTTAACAGCCATATTTTCGTTTACTTAAAATACATTCAGCAAGTAGCTAGTCGCGTCAACTTACAAACACCAGTTCAAATTCACACCCTTTAGCATCATTCTTACCGTTCTAAGCCATATATATTCCTCTATACTTTACCCATAAGAACGACTAGTTAAGAATAGGAGGTAAAGAGTTCAATATATGTGAAGTGTGACATTTAGTCATCCAAAAAAATGTCTTCTTTTAGTCTATTGATTGGTACCCCTTGTATTGTTAAATTACGTATCATTCCATCTCGAGCCCTTACCTTTAAACGTTCTTTAAGCATGTCTCTAACCTCAAATGCATAAACAGGGGTGATTCCGCACCAATTGCTTACAAACTACCAAATAACCAAGGCTACATAGCATAATATTTGAACTTGTTCCACCATTTCCGGTGATTCTTCACATAATGGGTATAAGTCGGTTGCTTCAAGTATCCCTCATTTATGTAACATATCTGATGTCGGTATTTTGTCCATTTTCGCTTTTCACTCGAGGTTTACTTTTAGAGGCACCCACTGGATCCCATCGATAACAAAAACTGGTTCAACTTGAATATACTTTTCTAGTCCCAATATGCAAGACTTAGATGTAAACTCACCATTATCTCCAAGCTCCATTTCCATTCATCTTTCACTGTTCTTAAGACCATACCGGGGATTAGATCCAAATATTCCCACAGCGTCGGTTTTCGTGACCATGACCATCTCCAACCATTTACGAACGACCCATCTATCGTTTTTCCCTTAAGGAGCACATGTTACGCCTTTCTAGCTTGAATAATGAAAGGAATTTTTAGCAGTGTCCGATCTCCCACCCAAAGATTCAGCCAGAATACTATTGATCTATAGCTATTAAATTAGTCTGGATAAATAAAAGGACAAAAAAAGGAATACTAAGTGTGGGTTAGTGTGTTATATTGATACAAATTAAGAAAAAGAAGATAAACATATAAAAAGAATAAATAACTTGTAACACAACTATTGTTTTACATCTTTCAGTTTAAACCTAACCCACACACTAAACTTAAAGCTACAAAATGTATACACCTCCCCTTTTCATATTTTATCATGAGTGTATCGTAATCATATTTTTTAAAGTCATATATTTAAGAGTCTTTTTCAATTGGATTTAAGTGGGTACATTATTAGCCCTAGGCCCTAGCCTCCCTTTCTCCTAGATATTTTCTTAAAAAATTTTAAAAGAGATTGTCTAAACAAACCCTCTTCACTTAAACTCCCTCAAGCTATTAGTATATGCGTTGTCGGTTAACTAGAATATGCTATTAAACGTACGTTTGTCATATAGATAATGAATTTTAACTAACTCATTCTTTAACTATCACGTTATAATTTAACTAAAATTTAATTAAAAGTAAAAAAGGAAAAAAAAGTGTGTTTGCATGAGATTGATTGGTGGAGAAAGTGGACGCCACACACCCAAAGTGTGGGATGTTGTTTGAGAAATGGCTCCAAGGCGCAAAGATGATTTTGCAAATGCATGGGTGATGGTGGTGGTGTGATTTGGCGGAGACAATGGTGTTAGAGGTGGGAGGGGTAGTACGCCAGTACCCCCCCACCCCCAACAACAGCGTACGGCCTTAGGAGTACATCAACATCTTTAAGCTTTCCACACCAAAAGCCATTGTTAATTGTGGCATATGTGGACCTTAATATCGAAACCACGGACCATCTTTTAGTGAATTGCAGTTTCACACACACTATTCTTGCCGTGATATTATCCTTGGTGAAATCACCCTATGTAGGTGATCATGGTTTAATACAAGAAATTCTAGAACTCCTAAAATATCAAAAGGTCTCAAACTCTCAAAGGACTCAGAGATGTTGATCCGAGCAATATAGCAATCTCAATTTAATTGATTTCGAAAGCATGGAACACGAAGATATAGAAGAACACGAAATGCTCAGTAACAAAGATGATTAGTGAGATTAAGTCGGTCCTCTTCCTTTGGGTGAAAAGTAGAAGCAAATGGGCCAGCTAGACATAGGAGGCCGATGTTTAATTTTGAAAAATTATTACCTTTGTAACTCGTTTGTTAATTGTTCGATTTTTTCATTCTCCTTGTATGTTTCGGGCTTTTTGCTTTTGGCTAGATGGTTTCCGATTGTTATTTTTAATATATTGGGCCTTAAAAGAAATTCATATTTTTTTTTGTTTTTTATGAATAATATATTTATTAGTATCGAAAAAGATTTGCTCAATTTATCAATCACATTCCGTGGGTCATAATCGATTCGTTGAGCACCGAAAATCAAGACTAAGGTCAATATGATGCCACGTCTTAATTAAATAATGTCTTCTCGTTTATCTTTTTGATTATTCATATTTTAGGAAGGAAAGGAATCTTTGCCAACCTTTTAAGGTCAATTTAAGTATTTAACTATAGGTCACATGTCAATTTTTTTACTACTAATAAACATTCGTAATCTTGTAAGAGACTGACAAAATTCATTCTTTTAAGACTCAAACTCATAATCTTTTCGTAGAAAAGACCCTTTAAAAATTCTTCATGAACACCCCATTTAAGTAGTGATGACAATCAATTTTAATCCTTCTAGTATGTAACTATACGAGACAAATTATTCTAAAAGGTTTGACTTGATTTTTCAGATTTTAAAATTTTTGTTAACTTGTAACTATTATTTTCTAAGAACTTAAACACGTATTATTTTCTAAGAAAATGAAAAGTTATTTTGGGCTACCCCACTAAAGAAAGTAAATAGTAACAAAGGGTGTGAATACAAGTTTCATCCGTCCAATGTGGTGTGTAATCTATCATGTCAACGTAATTGTACCTAGACATGATTTATGTCACATTAATCTATTTTAACATATAAGTCACAATTATAGAGAACTTTTGTGACAAATGATAAATGCATCAATGTGTTAATACAAGTGTTCCATTTAAAAGATAGATAATATCTTGATATATTAATCAAGTTCTTATGAAATCACCCATGATTTTTCCTAACTATAATTTTGGTATGTGTTATTATCACACAGTTGTAAACACATGTGCAATTGACATACCGTAAGCTTCAAATGTATCGTACGTCCTCAATTGTGTATCCTTGTTATTAGGATCATTACTCTGTGTCCCTCTAAACACGAAGTACTTTAGTCTAGGGCACCATGTTCCGCAGATTAAGTATCCTCGTGTACTCCTCATAGAGTCTAAAATGCTTTGTCAAGTGACGGAAAAGATGATACTCAACTGATGTCTACTAGACTGAGCAGCGTCACATTTATAATACTTTTTTCAAGATTTTTGCGATATCTGCTTAGTCCAAACCATGAAAGAGAGTTTTCTTTGTAGTCGAAATCAGTACATCAATGTAAAACACACATATGTTATAAAAATAACTAGTGATAACTAAACTATAAAAAAACAATATCATTAAAACGTACTCCAATCTTGACATGTCACATGGTATATTTCACAAACAAAACCTATTCATAGTTTGTAAACAACTTACAAATAATAGTAACATCAGTTTGTTCTTCTATCGACTATCAGCATTGTGTTCTTCATCTATATTATAAAATGATAGTAGTGGTCTGTGGGTAGATCAGTTCTTTACGTGGATCATTGTAAAATTTAGCTTTAGACCTTTATAAAAGGTTCAAACCTTGTTAAAACATTGTTCATTAATGGGTTTAAATTAAAACTTTAGATACAATAAGATTTTTATTTTTGTCTTGAAAAAAGTTGTCATGACCATTTTGAAGATCTGCCCAACTGTCTGAATAGACATGTCTTGTTTGAATTTGTTTCTTAAGCACTAAGAAACATTTGTTTAAATTTTATACTTCATCAAAACCTTTGTTAAACACTAAGGTGATGTTTGTTTATATCTGAATGGAACCATTCAGATGTAAACGTCTGATTCATTCAGACTTCAGACTGTTTGGTTTCAAACACAAAAAATATCTGAATGGTTAAAATTATGTCTGAATCATTCAGACTTGTTATTGTTGCTAAATGGGACAGAGACTCATTCAGATCTGACTCATTCAGATCTGAATGAAACAAACGACCCCTAAATCTATTAATAATAGTTTTTGAACATAATGAGTTGGTCGTAAAAAAAGTAAAAGAATACGAAAAAAAAGTTGATAAGTGATTAAAAATGTTTTGTTGGCTTTTCACCCTTTTGTCTTTAAAAAACTTTAAAATCGTTTAGTAAATATATTAAAAACAATATATGTTTAGTAAGAAAACAATTCCTGACACACCAGTTGACTCTTCTTGTCGGCTCAAAGAGAATGAAGTGATCTCATTGAAAGTAAGAAGGGGCCCACGTATGTTTACAGTCTGAAGGCAACGCTTTTGGGAGGAGAAACTGTCATCCCCGTGCCTTCTCTAAAATAAATATCGCCTTTTCTTTATAAATTGTTAGAATAAAATGTTTTCAGTTCAAGTTTAGTAATCTGTTTTCTAGCAACTAGTTGTTTTCATTTCTATTAAAAAAAATCATTAAGTAAAAAGGTTTAGTTAGCTTTATAATAAATTTCTACTCTCATCCAAGTGCACAAAAAACCCGTATCCAAAATCGGACCCGAAAAAAATAACCGGAACCGGTTTTTTTATACCCGGGTATTCTATACCCAAAATCGGAACCGACCCTGCCCGTAGGATATGGATAGGGTATGCATTTTGAGGTCAATACCCGTACCCGGAACTGTACCGTTATACCCGGACCCGGTCATGCCCTATACCCGATGATACCAACTTCTAATACCCGAAATAATACATGAACTTTTATAGTATATTTTTTTGTTTACTTCACAACTTTTATGTTAAGTTTTTGTAAAATGCATATTACTAGGTAAATAACTTGTAATTAAGTGGATTTATGGTTTTTGTAATATAGTTTCATTATTTTTATACATTACAAAGCAAATTTAAGTTTTAAACAAATAAAAAATGTGTAAAAAATAAAAATTCAAAACCGGGTATTAATACCCGGTCATACCCGAATCCGATCATACCCTATATGGGGTACATAGGGTTGAGTTTTTCTCCTCAATACCCTACCCAAACCCTACCCGATTTCTCCCAATACCCGATTTTCCAATACCCGATCATACCCGAAACCGGTTTCATACCCGAACCCGGGTATTAGAAAAAACCCGATTTATGCACCTCTACATCCATTTCATTCATGTTGAAAATGTCAAATATCATGTTGTTTGTTCTTGTAAAACCACACAAAAACTGTTTGTAAAAAAGTGTCAAAGAGTACACATTAGTTAATTATGGATGTTTGCTTTTTGGGTTCCAGACTTTAATCTAATTTGTTGGTAACAAATTAGATCATGATTCAAATGATTTTTCAGTAAATGTCTTGATAAAAAGCAAGGAGTATTTTGTATAGTCATGACAAGCTATACATCTAGTTTACTCTTTGAAATCATAATATAATTTATATTTTTTAAAACAAAAGAAACAACTAAAAATGCACAAATATTGTTAACCATTCAAGTTGGGCTAAACAAAGTTCACATGTTCAAGCAAGAACAGAATCACCTAGTTATATGTTCATCAATCATACATAGGATCGAGCCAAACTAATATTTTGATCTTTTTAGGCTTCCGTGGTTGAATATGACATAATAATTCATGTTATAAGATAGCATAAATTCATAAAGCTCGTTCTTCAATACTATATAAAAAGCAAGCATAGTTTATGATTTTTTTTTATGCAAATATAGTTTATGTTTTTTTATTAACCAAGCTCGTTAATAAACTTTTACTTTTGCATATTAAAATCCTTCTGCATTGTTATAATTAAGCAAAATTTATGATTTATTTTTCTAAAACAACTTGAAACCGCCACATTTAAATTGTTATAAAAAACAACTAGGACAAAAGAAAGATAAGCAACCTATGAGAAAAAAACACGTAAGCAAAGACAAAATGTACCGGTTCGAAGTTGTTGAAAAAGACTTTCACAATTGTGTTCAAATTTAACATATAGAACGATTTTAACGTACAAAAATTTGTTAAAAGAAAACAAAAAAGTAGATCGATTTTTTATGTTACTTCTTCTTCTAATTACTCTGTCAGTTTAATGTTTTACAGTATGTTATTGTTAAACCTTAGACAAGTGAATCAAGAACACCAAACACGATTTTGCATAAAACGTTTATGCGACTCTTTTAATTAATAAGAAATAAGAACAAATACTTTCTACTCTCTCTACTCTTTTCTACTCTTCTCTACTCTCAACAAAAGAAAACTAATGATGAGTTTATATAGCACCCACAATTCTAATCCTACTCAAACTAGGAAACATAATCATACTAGACTTCTAATTTATTTAATAATAAATAAACTATAATTATGACACCAAGTTATTCAACTTGGTCCCTAAACTTTGGATCTCCACCAAACCGCCCCTTGAGATCTTCCGTACCACCCTTGTACTTTTCGTATTAACCATTCGGGTCCTTCAAGTTGGTATTGCTCCAAGTTTTACACTCCCTCTCAATACCAACTTCCATTGTTCCTCCAAGATCCTTCACACCTTGTAAAGCTCGCACCTCTTTGAGCTTGATTCATAGATTCGACTTCACCACACTACCTTCAGGTTTCTTTTTCATGTTATCAGTTGAGCTAGTTTCGAGATTACCATTATTTAGAACTGCATCACCCGTTTTCAGATTGGAAACGACTTTTACTTTCTTAACTCCATGACCAACTATCATGGTACTCAAAGCAATTTTTCCATCTCCACTTGATGCATGCTCCCTCTCGAACTTAACTCCTTCTTTCGATCGTTCATTCGGATCACCCAAACTTTGCATGAACCTCACGCAAACTCCAAAATCAACTTTGTTGGTTTGTTGATCTTCAACGTTTTCTATTCCACTGTGACAAACCGTAACATGAGACGGGGTTACCTCCTCGTGCACTTCTTCCAACACGGTTTCTCTTTCGTCTTGTTCGGTTCCAGTCACGATTACGTCTTGATCAACCGTATTTTCTTCTTCAACCATAATTTCCTTATCATCATTATTCAAAATAACAATAGATGATTCCATGGTTACCTTCAACTGATTTGACTCTGGCACTACTTCCTGATCTGTCCACCAACAGGAGCCTTCTTCAAACCATTCATCTACCAGGATCGGTTTGAATTCGGTATCAACTGTGCATTTTCCTTGAACCTTGGCGATATTAGCCTCCACTTCCCACGGTTCTTCTTCTTTAACAACAGCCGCATTACCTTCCTCCTTAGGTTCTCGACAGTACCTTGCCATATGCCCTTTTTGTCCACAGTTATGGCACCTAAACGGAAACTGCTTTGGTTGGTACCTTGATTCCTTGTCTCGGTTCTCTTCGTCCGATGAATCTACTTCAAAGTTGTCAACCCGACCCTTCCGGTTCCATTCTCTCTTTTTGGGTCGGTCACGTTTCTCATTCTCCCAATATTTACTCTTGCCTTTCTCACCGTAACGATTCTTGTTTTTGTTGAACCGATGTTTCTCCTTTCTTCCGGCATACAAGGCTTCGCTCTCGGTTTTAATTGACACACCGGCTAACTGTTTTGCCAAGGCTTCTTGTCCAGCAAGAATATTCTCAAACTCGGTTATACTCGGTTGGGTCGCCCACCCTTGTATAGCGGTAACGAAGCTACGATACTCCGACCTTAAATCGTGGATAAGTATCCGCTTCATACGACCATCGCTAACCCGAGATTGTGGATCGAGTTCTCCAATTTCGCGACACAAATTCTTTACCTTGCGAAAATATCGTGCGATAGGAAGATCACCTTGGGAAATAGTCATCAACTCACCTTCGACTAGTTGCAAACGAGCATCGTTCTTCTTCGTAAATAAGGTCTCCAGCGTATCCCATGCTTGCTTTGGGTATTCGAGATCTTGAATGTGATCAAGAACATCATCATCCACCGTTGTCTTGATAATAAACATTGTGTGACATTCGTCAATTTCGGGTCTCGTTTGTATTCGTTTTTGTATTCGTTTATCATGTAAACCGACCCATTTTGTAAACCAAAGCTTATGATATAATCAAAATGATGGATTTAATGTTACAATTTTGTTTTACACTTGTTGGATTTTGAAAACATTCTTTTTGGTCCTTAAAACTCTTTAAAATGACTTAAACCAAATTTTGGGGACTATTATTGCCATTTACCAAAAACTTGTTTGACCATTTCAACAATCACATGCATCTTTACCCTATTTGTATGAACCATACTCTTACCATTATAAAAGCAAGGCTCCATACACCATTTTGGTTGTTCATCTTCTCCAAATCTCTCTCAAATCCAAGTATTCATCTTCAACATTTTGTTATTTTGATTTCTTAAGGTCAACTAACTATAGTCTTTCATTTTAACTTGTTCATCTAATATTACTAACACTTGAATATGGTGGTACAACATATATATAATACACACCCCTTGTTTCCTTTATTTGTTACTTCACCGACTCCGGTTGGTTAAGTTTCGAATGTCATAAGACAAGGCTTCATGGAGGACTTCGTGTTCTTGATATATATTTACACACACATAACTTATTATACATATCACTTATGACTAACTTCTAACCCTTTTTAGTTTGTTCATCTTATTTACAAGTTCCATAGTGTGGGTTTGTATAAGAATAACCTCGGTTTAACCGAAACTAGTCTAAACCGGAAACCGAACTTTTGTTTACTAGTTTTGTTAAAATAGTTGTTTAAACATGTTTATTGCTAGATTTGAGTTTCAAAAATCATTTTTACAAGTTCTTTGATATTAAGCATATGGAATCCATCTATGAACTCGTTGAGAGATGGAAACCGAACTAAACCGAAATTTTTGCTTAAAAGACTTGTAGTTAACTTTTTAGTTGTAAAATTTAAGTTTTCTTCATTTATAAACCAATATACAAGTTCTATGATATTTGGGCATGTAGAAACCATCTATGAACTATTTGTGAGATGGAGACCGAACCAAACCGAACTATACCGACTTTTACTCGCTTAAGACACACAAGTGTGTTTTTAGCTATCAAGACTTGTATATTTCTTTAAAAATAGTTTACAAACTAATTTTAATTATTTTCTTAAGTACTTGGAATTGTTAGATCCAACTTGATCTCATCACATAGTTTGGACCGACAAAACCAAACACTCGCTTAATGTCACACCCCGACCAAAGGCGGATTATACATCGGGGCGCCACATATTGTTTCATTACCCGTGACACTATTGGGTGTCAATATTTATTAATACACATTTATCGCGCGCGCGCAGCGCAACATAAGATAACATAAATCAACAAAAATCATTATATAATAAAGCAAAGTATTCGATTAACATAAACTTGTCTTGATACATTTTAATCTAGGTCCAAAATAAAAGAAAACTTCCTACGTGTCCACAAGCTCCAAAACAGCTACTGCAAACCTGAACATGTGTTAAAATAAACGTCAAACACTTGCGTGTTGGTGAGAAATCAAGTTTAATGCAATACAGTAAATCTGCGCACAACATGTGTATGTCTAGAGTTTAGCAAGGGTGAAATCAGATTGTGATCAAGCCTAAGATAGATCATAGCTCATAGTTCAATCCGTGCTCCCAATTGAGCACAAAAACGAGAAAACATACTGTGCAAGTGTAAACAAAGAAAACCGTAAACGATAGGTCTCCCGTGTTCATCCAATGGATCCATGAAAACTTCGGAATAGGCCGAACAAAGCGGTTAATGATACACACATACAAATAACAGCCAAGTAAACATCCTCAACACATGGGATACTGCGCGACTAAAGTTCATAAACAGTTTAAGACTCTAAGTTTGTATGAACACATGAACATCCCAAAACATTAAAAATAAAAAGGGATTAGGTACGAGATAACTCACATGATAAACGGTGCGATGAAGATAAATAAAGCAAGAACCAAACAAGCAAAGTTAACCTATAAATAAGATTATCGGTTTAACGATTGGTTTTAGTGTCTTGATTATAACTAACCATAGGTAATATGCATCGATTTACTTAAACAAATTATAAACATTTACTAACCGAGATCTGGGCAGAAAAGAAGAGAAAGAAAAACAGAGGCAAGGAGAGCTGGAGTTATGTTGACGGCTGTGCTGCGAGGATCTTCAGCAGGGAGAAGGAGAAGAGATTAAGTGTCTGTGTGAAATGTTAAAGAAAATGGCTGGGTATAAATAGGCAAACCCTAGGGAACACAATCCCGGAAAAAGGGGAAAATATCACACCAAATCTAAGCAAAAGATATGGCAGCAGGAAAAGGGGAAAAAGCTGTCAGGTTACTGTTCACAGCACATGGGATATGTCAGGCAAACACTGTTCAAGATAAGGAAAAGAAGATCTCAAAAGATATTGTCAGTCACCTTTTTCTGTCAACCAATAGGATTGACGCGCATGCTGCGCCGAAAGTAACTTTTCAGACACAAGCAAGTTAGGTCAACAGCCCAAAAGATAAAATATCACCAAAGGTAAACGGCTGGATAAATCAAGATAAAAGACACAAGACTTAGCGCGAGAAAGCTGAGTGCGCGAAGGCAGACACAGAAGGTCAAGAGAGCGTGAGCGCGAAGGCAGACAAACAACCTTCACGCGTCGCGGAAAGAACTACATTTCCATGCGCACTGCGGGAAGAACCACAAATCCTTAGCGCGTCGCGGAACCAACTGAAATCCTTAGCGCGTCGCGGGAAGAACATAAATCCTTAGCGCGTCGCGGGAAGAATTACAATTCTTAGCGCGCCGCGGGAAGAACTATAGTTCCTAGCGCGTAGCGCAGGAACAGTCAATCTTCACGCAGGCTTCCTTGTAAGGAGTTTAGCGCGTGGAGCTGCGCAAACATCCTTAGGCGGGAAGAGCCAAAGGAAAAGCAAGGAGTTAGGGAAACAAGGCTTAAGGGCGGGACGGCGACAAGAGGGAAAAGAAGGCGGAAAGAGAGAAGGAGAGGGACGGGACGGCGGAAAGAAAAGAGAAGAAGAGGAAGGAGAGGCGGAAGAAACATTTTAAATATATATATACATAAAGATTTATTAAAGGTTAGATTTATAAAGATTATAATTAATTTTTAAATCATAAAAAGAATCGGATCAGAAAACGGGTATCTGGGTCGGGTCGGATTCGGGCAGATGTTACACTTAACGTGCGTTGTTAGTTCTAAACAATAAATCTACATACTTGGTTAAGTGTTAGTATATTTTAATGAGTTATCTCATAACAATTAACATGTTGGAAAGTTGACTTTGGGTTTGACCATTTGTCAAGACCCGAACCGACAACCCGAACACCCGTTAAAGACTCGTTTTAGTATCTTTGTCCCAAAGGAACTTGCATTTTAGCCTTTTTTTCCACCTTATTACTTAACATTGGTTAAGTAAATATTAAGGTTAGATACTTTAACCCGGTTTCGAGCAAAATTACATTTTTAAAGGATTGTTATTATAAATTCTTAAATAGTTACATTTTAAACCTTGAACTTTAATTGTTTACTTTTTGCAACAATTATTTTATTTAAAGATCTTCAAGACAACCATTCTAAATCCAAGATTTTATTGTCATTTAGGCCTTGCTCATTAAACTTCATCCATCCGGTTATTCATCTTTTACCGATCAAGTTTTATACTTGAACGCGAGTAACTTCGTACCCCGTTTTCTATCTTTTATTTTGGGGGTGACATTTCATCTTATCTAAACTAAATGTTTTATACTTGGGTCTTAAACCACAAACGTTGTTGTATACTTTACTTGAATAATTGCTCGATTTGGTGTTCTATGCTTATTTGCCTATGTGTTTATCGCTTTTGGATGGTGGAACTATAAATCCTAGACCATTTGGCAACCCCTCATGGCAAGGTGTCGTTAACGTAATGCAATTAACGATAACTATAAAATCCTAAACTATTTGCCAAAACCCCTTATAGTTGGGTGTCGCTAACTTGTTAGCGATAACTATTTATCCAAGTTTATAGCTATTATTTATGGTTTTGTATACTAGTTTTGTGGCTTTTCATAGTATATATCTATTGTTCAAACTTATGAATTGCTCAACAACCTTTGTGTTGATAAACTTTATGTTATGAAATATTACAGGTTTGCATCTAGGTTGATTTTGGAGTTCGGTGAAGAAAACGTCACAAATACCGTTAGGATATTAGCAAAAATGAACAATATTTGATTTGCTATATTTTGTTATATTTTGTTGTATTTGACTTATGAATATTTGGTTATATGACATTTTCGATGTTGTGAAATGAAATGAGTTTGTTAAATATTGTCGCTTTAAATAGTGTCATGCGCTTATGAGCAATCGTTGCACCCCGGCATGTTCCACCGCCTTTGGTCGGGGTGTGACACATTGCCCGACCCACTTTAACTTGCCACTTCCCGATACCACCGTTAATATCGTTCGCGGGTTGTCTCGTCTCGGTACCGTTCGTTACCTGCCAAATATCTTGACCTTGATGATACGACTTGATGCACGTTGACCATTGTTTATAGTTACTCTGGTTCAACTTCTTGATTCCTCCTACAACTTGCAATTCTGTCATTGTTTCGGTTTCTTGACTAAATGGAGATCAATTCTTTTCTTCTTGATCGAACAACAACCGCCGTCCTCTTCTGGTCAATACAAAGTAATATGGATAGAGCTTGTGTTTGACTTTTGAACTTTATAATACAATTTCCAAACTAGAATTATGACGGCTAAAATTCTCTCCACACAACACAAATACTATAATTGCAATAAATGTGTAACACCAGAAGACAAAACCCAAATTAAAATCTTGTACTTCTTTCTTGGGGTGACGATAATTTTCTATCCACAAAATTATATATTGCAAACAATATATAATATATAACGACCGAACAATCCTGCACTCAATTCCTTTACTGTGATCGGAACTTGAACACCTACGGTCGGAAACTTTAACACCTTTGATTGGAATCGGTTTCTTGGCTTCTTATGTCTTTGATTGGAAACTACTACCTCAATCAAGACTTGCCGCAGATCGAAAACACGAGCCTGGATCGTTAGGCTCTGATACCACTTGTTAAACCTTAGATAAGTGAATCAAGAACACCAAACACGATTTTGCATAAAACGTTTATGCGACTCTTTTAATTAATAAGAAATAAGAACAAATACTTTTTACTCTCTCTACTCTTTTCTACTCTTCTCTACTCTCAACAAAAGAAAACTAATGATGGGTTTATATAGCACCCACAATTCTAATCATACTCAAACTAGGAAACATAATCATACTAGACTTCTAATTTATTTAATAATAAATAAAATATAACTATGACACCAAGTTATTCAACTTGGTCCCTAAACTTTGGATCTCCACCAAACCGTCCCTTGAGATCTTCCGTACCACCCTTGTACTTTTCGTATTAACCATTCGAGCCATTCAAGTTGGTATTGCTCCAAATTTTACAGTTATGTTATTACAAATGTAGTTCTATATATCTAGATGTTAGATAATATTTATATATGCGTGACATTTCATAGAAATATCACAAACTAAAATCATTTTGTGATGAATATATATTAAAATACTTAAATATTAAAAGTGAGAAAGTTGGTATAATAATTGTTGGATGCTCCATGACTCTTCCACTAAAGAGTAAAAGAGATGTTTCATGTGAAGACACACACATGCCTCTCACACCTCTCCCCTTCTTCAAAAAGCTTCTATCAAACCAAAAGATCTCATTACACACAAGAATCTATACCCTCACCCCACCACTCCTCTCAATGAGCCCACACTCACCACTCATCATTTCACCACCACCGCCACCATAATCTCCACCATCCAACACCAACACCACCTTACACAGTCATACCCACCACCCACTTTAGAGACTAATGATTCATTCTTGTTATAGAAACAACTCCAACTCATCTATATAAAAACAATTATGTTTTGGTGACATTAACTTAGTTTGTAAAATGATTAACATGCAACTTATATTTGTGTCAATAATAATTAATACTAACAATGTAACCAATGACAATATGAATTATTTTTCCTCGTTACCAACGGTGATCTCACTTATATAGGCATCATAGAGTTGCACTCGATTTCCACCCGATTCCCTTCTTCAAAATGAATTGACTAATTGGGGAGACATACCTTTATTACGAGTAGGATCGGGTTTACTATAAGATGATTATGTAATGAGATTACACTTGGCAACTAAAGTAAAAATAAAGTTACTAATTCAAATGTTAGCGTGAATTATAATCAACAAGTAAGCTATCGTTTAGATTATAAAATTCAAACCGTTTAATCACACAAAATGTGAAAATCACATGATTTTTTTAAAAATACAACCTAATCTATCAATATTCACTATAAAACTCGAACCCTTCACCATAAAAGAAGAAAACACATATTATAACAGACTACGCTTTTAAGATTTAACCTTCTATTTTTCTAAAACCCCAATTGACCTTATTTTATTATTATAAATTATAGTTTAGATTTTTAACACATTATTAAAAGAGAGTATTTTGAGATACGGACACTTTTAGTACGCTTGAGATTTTATTATATATACTTGCCCAAAATCATAATTTTAAAATATATTCACTTGTCTTGTTCTCCTTCACTTCATAGTCTCTAATTAATTAATCAATTTAAACAGCTTTCTATTCATATTAATAATCCTAAACTCTTTCACTCTTCACCGGTCGTCAATATGCCGACGCCGGTAACCATAGCCAGGCAATGTTTAGCTCCGGAGGCGGTACACGCCTTAGACGAGGCGGTGTCGGTCGCACACCGCCGTTGCCACGCCCAAACGTCGTCGTTACACGCCGTTTCCGCGTTACTATCCCTCCCATCCTCCCCTTTACGAGAAGCATGCGTACGTTCTAGAAACAGCGCGTACGCATCGCGAGTCCAGTTCAAAGCTCTTGAGCTTTGCTTGGGCGTCGCGCTAGACCGGCTTTCGTCCACTGCTCAACGCGTAGACGAGCCGCCGGTCTCAAACTCGCTGATGGCTGCGATCAAACGATCGCAAGCCAATCAGCGACGCCAGCAAGAGAACTTTCATTTGTACCAACAAATGACATCTAGTTCTCCGTCATCAGGTTGTGTTTCAACAGTGAAAGTCGAGATTCAAAATTTAATTCTTTCGATACTCGACGACCCGGTTGTCAGCCGGGTGTTCGGGGAGTCCGGGTTTCGCAGCTCGGATATTAAACTATCCATACTCCGACCCGTTCACCGTCAGCTTCTTCGTGGTAGAGGCCAACCGATATTCGTGTTTCCATTTCAAGGTTATTTAGAAACGAACGGAATTCACAACAGAATCAACGAAATACTCGTTAAAAAGCCGGGGAAAACCCGAACCAACCCGTTACTAGTCGGTCCAGCCGCGGCTGAGACCGTTAGGATTTTGGTGGAATCCTTACAGAAAACGCGCATGCGCGCGTTTTCTTACACGCCTACGGAAATAACAAATGTTATTTCCATCAAACACATGATCATGAACCAGAATTTGTTGGGGTTGAAAATAGAGGAAGTCGGTAATATTTTGAAGCAGAGTGTTGGTTCTGGTGTGATGGTTGAGTTTGGTGAATTGAATAGTTTGTTAGATGAAAGTGTAACAGATTCTGTTAAGGTTGTTGTGAAGAAGTTGGGTGAGCTTGTGGCTAGTCATGGGGCTAGAGTGTGGTTAATTGGATCTGCTGAAAACCATGAAACTTGTATTCAGTTTTTTAATAAGTTTCCTTCAGTTGAACATGAGTGGGACCTACATGTTCTTCCCATCAGGCCTGCCATGCCAGAAACATTCCCAAAATCCAGGTGAATATTTAATATTATTTTATTCAATATCAAAATATCCTAATTTTTCGTGCTGGTTTTGATGGTTTAAGTAAAAGATAAAACAGGAAAGTTGTCGTTAAAAAAAAAAGTAATAGACATAATAATACAGCTAGTAGTTGGTCCGGGTGAATTAAAAATCCTCTTGACACGTATATAACTCTGGTTTCTTTTCTAGTGTTTCGCTAGCTTTTATTTTAGTTGCCTTTCAAAAAAAAAAATTATTTTTTATGCCGTGTTGGATTACAATGGCACAAAACTCTTTTTGTATTAAAGAAAAAATCAAACCATCATATCTTAGAAAGACACTTAAACCATCTATTTACACTATAACATACAAAATAAAATATGTAGAAATCTATCTTTGCAACTTGTATAAGTTGCAATTTTATCCTCCTAGAGATGCGACCTTATCATCTCATCTTTATATAATAATAATATAACAACGTGACACACAAGTTGTTTACACAAAACAGTCTTTTACTAAATCCAGAAGTCTAACCCGACATCTGTTTTGACTGGCCCGAACATTGACCCGTGACCTGTATGTTAACAAACCCGTGAACATAACGATTACGTACTAACAGGCCCATATGTGTGGCCACTGTTTATGGGCTTGTAGGGTTTGAGCCCAAATTTGATTTATTATTTGTGTTGCATGTTAATGCTAAATTAATGAATTTGCACTTTGCAGTCTAATGGAGTCATTTGTTCCATTTGGAGGCTTCTTTTCTCTACCATCAGACATCAGTAGCCCATTAAGGATCTCAAACCATTTTGGATCATTATGTCACATTTGTGATGACAAGTTTAAGTTAGAAGTGAATGATATATCTAAAGGAGTACTAACCGCTTCGGTTTCAGACCATCATCGGTCGTCTCTGCCTTCGTGGTTACACTCGTCTCAAATATGTGAAATGGACGCGGTGCAGGTATGCGTTACTGTAATGTTTGTACCTCAATAACTTTATATTAATCATATGAAATTGCATCTTTGCAGCACAGGCCCAAGATGATCCTGCTGTGGTGAGTGCGAAAATATTCGGGCTGCAAAAGAAATGGCATAATATTTGTCAACGTCTTCACCAAGGCGAACCGTATATGCAAATATTTCCCAAATCAACGTACACAGTCGGGCCTCGGGTCCCTTCGGTTGTGGGCTTTCAAGTCAATGAAAGCACAAACCAAATTGCAAGATCTTCAACCGAAAGCGGATGTGACACAGTTTCAAACTCTAAAAAGGGTAAAGATCCATGTGTCGTTTGCAGCCTCTCGGGTTCAACTGCATCAGGAAACTCGGTGACTACTGATCTCGGTGTGGGCCCGTTCGATCAGAAAGATTCTAAATTGGTGTATAATTTATTGTTGACAAGAGTTGGTAGACAAGAAGAGGCTTTTGGTGGTGTTAGTCAAACCATTGCGCGTTGCAGGGCTAGACCGGGCCACAACCGGGCTGGTATCTGGTTCGGGTTCGTAGGGCCCGATAAGGCTGGTAAGAAGAAAACTGCTGTTGCATTAGCTGAAGTGTTACTCGGAGGTCGGGAAAACATTATATGCGTTGATCTAAGTTGTTGTGATTTTTTGAACGGTTGTGATCGAAAGTTGAGAGGGAAAAACATCGTTGATTACATCGCGGATGAACTGATCAAGAAACCACTATCAGTTGTGTTTCTTGAAAATGCTGATGTGGCGGATACGCTGACTCAGCAGCATTTATCTCGGGCTGCGAGTACTGGGCGGTTTTCGGACTCACATGGAAGAGAAGTAAGCATCAGCAATGCAATATTTGTGTTGACTTCCACATTATTTGGAGTAAATGAGTCTGAGGATGCTGATGTGGAGTATACAGAGGAAACTGTTTTAAAAGCGAAATGTGGGCACATCCGTGCGTTGTCCTGGTTTGACCTTGATGACATGAAACCGACACGAAAAGTGGTTAGGGTTACACGGAACCAGAATAAGAGGAAGGATTACCTGGACTTGAATCTACCAGCTGAAGAGCGTGAGGCAGATTTCGGTTTTACCCCTGAGAACTCGAACGCTTGGTTGGAGGAAGTTCTCCAACATGTAGACGAAAAGGTCATTTTTAAGCCGTTTGACTTTGACTCGCTCGCTGAGAAGATTTTGAAGAGAATCGGTGATTGTTTCGAGAACAATATCGGGTTGGATTGTTCGTTAGAAATCGATTATAAAGTGATGGAGCAAATTCTAAAAGTTTCATGGTTTTTAGAGCCCATGAAAACCGATGATTGGATCGAGCAGGTCCTTGGTGAAGCATTTACTGAAGCTCGGAATAAGTATGGCCTCGGTTGTCATTCGGTTTTGAAACTTGTCACGGCTGAGGAGCAATTTCTCGGGATCCAACTTCCTGACAGGATCTTAATGAGCTGATCAAGATTCGGGTCAAGTGCATAATGTAGTAACTAGTAATTAGATAGCGATTTGAACCTTGTTTTTAACATTTGTTTAGGTTATGAAAACAGTTTGTCTGGATTTGTGTTTGTATAATAGATGTAAGTTATAGACTTAAAGTTGAAAAAGGTTGTGAAATTTGTACCATTATTATGTAAATACCAACTATAAATGTGTAGGATACTCTTTTGTATTTTTCAGTTAGATATAACTATATGAAGTTATCTAGCCATGACTCATTCGAGTTTATCATGTTATGATTGTTATCGTAACACGTTGAAAGACAAGTATTTAAATTTCTGGTAGGTAGTGATTATCCCTTTGTCAACCTGTAACACATGTAGACTTGTGATATGGCCACAAGTAATCTAAGCTTAGGATTGGCTATATTCATGGCACACTGTAAATGACTAAATGTACTATAAATGCGGTTTATTTGCATGTGGTTTATTTGCTGAACAATGTGAGTTGGAGACTGGAGTTGATGAACTTAATTGCAATAAGAGGATGTGGGCTTGTAGCAGTGTATGGGCTTAAGATTTATGGGCTGAAGATGTTATATCCTTACCTGGACATATGGCCAATTCATCGTCTCCAGAATCCAGATAGTGTTGTTAATTGTGCACTCTATATATACACTTCATATCTTTATTAATCTTGTTGATTGGGTAATAAACGTCTTTCATTTGGGATTATAGAGTCTTGATTTACCATTCTTGATAGTTTCTTCATGTTTGGCTCATGCGACGGGATTCATGTCGCTTGTATTGAGGAAGAGTATTTCTTTCACTTTGGGTGATTTTTCACTATGTCATACACGTGTTCGTTGTTTATGTAGGCTTTACCATGAACTCCTCACAAACCAATGCTATAACTTCGTCACTAGATGTACCGTTTTTTCTTTGTGATCTTAATTATGTGTATAATACTATAATGATTTAGTCAGTGACGAAGCTTGGACTAAGACACCCGAGGGGGACTCAAAATGTATACAAAATTTCATAAACGAAGGGGGCCGGGCTCAAATTTTCGACCGAAAACAGCTAAATTTACACTACGTATATAAAATTCGTCCGAAAACGGCTAAATTTACGTATAAAAAGTTTCGGCCGAAAACGGCTAAATTTAAACTACGTATAAAATTTTTTGGCCGAAAACGGCTAAATTTAAACTACGTATATAAAGTTTCGGCCGAAAACGGCTAAATTTTATCCTACATATAAAAAGTTTCGGTCGAAAACGGCTAAATTTAAACTACGTATAAAAATTTTCGGCCGAAAACAGCTAATTTTTACACTACATATAAAAAATTTCGCCCGAAAACAGTTAAATTTACACAACGTATAAAAAATTTCAGACGAAAACAGGTAAATTTACACTATTGCATAAAAACAGGATGGGCCGGGGCCACCCCGTGCCCTAAGCATCCTTCGCCGTTGGATTTAGTTAAATTTGTTTACCTTAGCCTTGATCATATGTAACGCGGCGAACAGTGGCGAAGCTTGGACTTAGTTACGGGGGTGATCGAAGTCACGGACTCAAAAATTTTTGGGTCGACGATTCGGTTCGTGTCGGTGCTTCGGGTCGGGTCGGTGATTCGGGTCGAGTCGGATCAAACAATATGACATCTATATATCTAATTTTTCTTCATTTATTAAAACAATTGTTCTTACAATAAAAAAAACAAAGTAATTATTTAACCAACAAAGACCTGAAATATTCATGAGATGCGAGAGGAAGGGTGAGTAGAGATAAGCATATTCGGTATTGATACCGGTACCGGTACCAAAATCGATACAGATCTGGTACCGTCGGTATCGAATAGATACCAAAGTTTTAAGTTTTGGTGCCGGTATATCTCAAATTTTACCTTCAATACCGGTATCGAACCGAATATTTTGGTATCGGTATCGGCACCGGTAAGATACCGATCTCATCCCTAAGGGTGAATTCCTAGAAGAAGAATTGCAAAGACCTAAAACATTTATAAAAACAAATCTTTTACTATTCGACTACTATTTTGTAACTTTTGTTTATAAATATTGCGAGGTTTTAGAAAACAAAAAACCTAACGATAGTGTATTATATTTAAAAAAAATTTGTAGTGACCGGTAGCATTTTGAAAAAATACATCGGTGGTGACCGCGCTTAATACTTATAAAAATTTTCGAGAAAAATAGCGAAATTTACCCTAATAACGGAGAAAATGGCAGTGACCGGGGTCACCCCCGGTCCCCACATAGCTTCGCTCCTAGCGGCGAAGCGAAGAGGTTCAAACCACATTATGGGTATTTAGGTGGTGTAGATTTAGAAGTGTGTCTCAACGCTCTAAAAAGCGTTACAAAAGTAAATACTAGTATGTGAAATCAATTTGGAGTTTCAACTTGTGTTACATTCAATTTGGATTTTGGAAATCTTTTTTTAACAAATAGAAAATTTAATATTTATCACGTTGGCACCTAACTGAAAACTGTTTTTAGTTAAAATACAAATAAACAAATATAGAATACTTAAGGCGATATTCATGATTTCGACATATATTGGTGGATATGTGTAAAACGAGAATTATGCTTTGCTTAGTCGATGTATGATACATTAGATTAGGTGTGATCTTTAATAAAAATAAATTGAATATTTTGGTGATATACACATGTATTATTTTATTTGTATTGTTATTATTATCATTAAAATAAAACAAACACATTATAAAGGGAAGTGCAATAAGGAAGCCTCTAACTTGGGTCGCTATCGAGTATGCATGGTAATTCTCGACACAAGCATTTTCGTGCTTAGGTGATTCTGTCGTTAACACAGCATGACTAGCAACAAACCCGATGTCTCTTAGTCCAACAATAAGGGACACTCCAGTAAGGTCCACACAAGCATGCTTATGCATGCCCATTCAACCACCATAATATCCGCTGGTCGGAAAGTAGACATTCCTTCACGTGGATCCGACAGAAAATTCACAGGAGCCTCTTTTTATGTGAGATTCCCGCCCGTTTAACACATCACATAACATCCCTTACCAAATCATGTCTATATTTAAACCCCATAAGTTCTTTACAATGAACCGCATGCTCACCAAAATTGTTTAAACAAACTTTATGGCATACCGTGCATGACTCATCAATTGTGAACAAGAGATCACTTTTTTAAGTTGAGTTATTGCATTTAGCCCAATAGGCCAATACCCATGTTTAGTTTAGCCCAATACTCTAATACTTCCAACAATTCAACTAGATTGAATACTCTAATCGACTAATATTTTGCCATTTAAGTAATTTTCGTTTTATACGTGTTATTTTAAACGGTATTGAACATCAGCATAAAGAGGAATTAAAACTATAACAAAATGTTTTGACGTTGAATTTGTTTATTTAGTTGAAATCGTAAATCCGGTTCAAGTTTTCAGTTTCATTTTTAAACAGACGATCAATACTCAACGCAAATTTGGCAATAGTCCCCCTGGTTTGATAACTACATGTTTTGTGACAAAAAAAAACGATTAAAGAAAACCCAAAGATTATTATGGGTACGTCTAGAACTTATATTAAAAATTGATAAATACAGAAAATAAGAAAACACGCAATCAATATATTAAAAGTTACATATTACCTTTGTTTTTAATGCCGGTTTAAGTCAGAAAGCAACTGCACTCGTTTACAGTGGGTGATGTGGAATTTTGCATTTTTACAAAAATGACGATGAAGATTTGTCACGAATAGTGACTCTAATTCATAGGTTACAACTATTTATGCTTTTTCAAATAGTATTTTGTGTGTGAAGTTTGTTGAGGAAGTTTGAGCACAAAACGTGGAGACGGACAAGGTTTAATGGATGTTTGGTGTTGTGGAAAAAGTGTGGGTATTGAGAAAAGTTTGAAATATGATGTAATGATTTATATAGATTTGAAATTGTGGATGCTCTAAATTTGGAAAACCAAACTACAAAAGAATAGACAAGGTAATAATACATGTTATGAGCAAATCCCATGTAATTGATTAATTGTGTTATGTAATGTTTGTTAAAAAAATTGGTGGAGTGTGTGATTTCATCAAATGTAAAAGTGTAACTAGCTTCAGATAATAAATCATGGCAAGCAATTGTTAATAACTTAATTTAAGTATTATTATTGGCTCTGTGTTTTACTATATGAGAATTTCACAACGAATCAAACCTCGTTCAAAACAAAACTAAAACTAATGAGATAGTGATATTTGAAACTAGGTGTTTGGAGCTTAGAAGCTAAGAACTATGTTGAATGATGGAAACGTGTCCCACACAAGAGGAATGACAAACCTTGAAGTGGTTTATAAGAGGAACACTTTTTAACTATCTTTACTTAAAAGAAGACACAAGTAGAAACCCTTAAAAATGTCGACCCCCCTTCGGTTTTAGTGTTTGCTCCACCAGAAAAGACTTGAGTAAACCTAAAAATACCGAAGGTGATCCCTCGGTACAATTTTTCGTCATTAGCAAATAAATTACATAGCCTCATATTATCGGCATACCTTCACCACTGATAGTCGTTGGTAGTGATAGAAGTGTTCGTCAATGATACCCATTTGTTTAATAGTGTATGTTATAAGATATTGTAAATATAGAGGGTGGTAATGATGTGTCGTTGAGGTCGCACGTAATAATGAAATCTCATTGATGAGTATACTACATGGTCTTAAATACCTGAAGAACAATATTTTTAGAAGACAAATACATGCAAACAAAATCAGATTGGAACAAGCTAATTCATAGTTTCATACAATGACTATGAATGAGAAAGACATGATAAACTTTGATTGAGAAATGGACAAAGTGTCTACTAGTGAGTATTGATCTATCATGATGTAACCATTTTTCTTAATCCATAGCTAGTGCACATTATATCCAATCCTTAGACCACATTTGTGTGAACTCTCAACAAATCAAAACTTCACATATTGAGGAGAGAGAAAGATTAAAGATCTTTATACAGAAGAGGAATCAAAATAGAAAATGTCATTTGGCTTCCCTTGATGGAAATGTGACAAGATCTTAATTATGGTAATGGCTTTCACTCCTATAGAATATATCTTGCAAGTTATCCACTTGTCATTTCAGTATATGCATATTAATTTGTGTCTCATATTGACCCAATTATTGATTGTGTTTGTAATCATGATATTTTGTCGGGAGCACGAGAAAAACTTATATAAAAACTTTCTGACTTAAAAATATGGCATGCGATATTCAATACCACAAGTTATATTCAGACACCGTTTCGCATCTATTTGACTCGTATAGGTTGATAAGGGTCGTATACATGGTAGTGTGTGTTAGGAGACGTTGACTAGTAAATTATACGTCTAGTATAGGCCGATACAAGTCTTATAGCCTATACGAGTCATATAGAAACATATACGGTTATACAGACACCCATACGAGTTATATATACTACTTATATAGGCCTATACAAGTCGTATAGACATGGAGCTATATACAAAACATTGGGGCCTATACGCCTCGTATAGGCGTAGGTAACAAATTAGGTCTAATTCCTACGTACTTGTACGCCTCTTATCGTTCTAAAAGGGTGGTATAGGCCCTGACAGATCGGTGTCTTGAAAATTAGGCATGCGTGTGAATATAACATATCTAAAATATATCTAGTAACTCATTGTTTGATCATGTCAATCAGTCAATGAATTTTCTGATAACGATTTACTTAAAAGGCTTGATACCGGTACCCAGTACCATTTGATGATCCCTAAATATACCACGCGTTGTATTAATAAGATAGCACGTCATTAGTTTTCTAGCTAAATATCAAAAAGTGTTAGTTATTTTAGTGCTATTGGATTAATTTGTTGATCGAGAAAATAACGCTAGAGATTAAACGAGTTAGGTGACGTGGGAGTGCGGGCTCGTTTAAGAATAATGTTATTTGGGCTTTATTATTTGATTTTATACAGTAATTATCTACTTGGTCTTAAGTGTAATTTTAAATGGGGTTCTAATTATTTATTTGGGCTCATAATGGAATTGTATTTGGATTATAGCAATCGATGTTTCTCATTCCCTGTAGATTCCACCAATCGAAAACACATAACATAGAGAATGGTTACTTCTTCTTCTCTGGTTCTTCATCGTTTACACAAGTTCTTCAAAATCCAATTCTATATAAAAAAATATTTGTCTTATCTGATGAATCATTGCATGTAACCCATAAATAAGTGTTTCTAATAGTGATTATACGATTCAGAGATTAATCCAGACAATTTTTTAAAAAACCAAGATTGAAATCAAGATTACAGGTTTACATCATTAATCGAATTCATCATCTGTAACATCCTAAAATTTTAATGATGAATAAAGGAAGTTATGTTTAGTGATTTCGCGTAATTAATTAATATCGGGTAAGGAGCGGGTCTTAGACTTGGATTAACTGAGAGGGGTTAAATGAGAATGGGATTTCAGGGATATAAATACCCCAAAATCCCAAAATATCTTCATTTTTCACCAAACTCCCTAACACTCCAAAAAACACACACATACCACACTAACTTCGCCGCCGGACCGAAGGCAGATCCGGGCAGATCCGGCAGACCCGAGTGAGAGAGAGAGCGATTAGTGGTGATAAGCAAGTAAACGAGATCCAAACAAGCCTAAAAAGGTATGATTCTTGATCTTTGAAGTTTAAAGATCCAAGCTTTTTAGTGTATAAACGACCAAAAATGCTCGGGTAGCGTAGTGGGTGATATTGAACCATAGCAAGGGTGTTAAAATCGCTCGAAATGCCGATCAGAAGCTAAAACAGCGGCTGCCTGGGCAACTTCGCCTTCATCTGGGCAACTTCGCCTTCAAAGCGACGAACTTCGCCTGCAAGCTAAGTTCGCCTGATGAACTTCGCCTGCAAGCTAAGTTCGCCTGATGGCAACTTCGCTGTAAAGTTAAGTTCGCCTAACTGGTAACTTTGCCTGAGGCCAAGTTCGCCTGATGACAACTTCGCCTGAAGCCAAGTTCGCCTGATGGCAACTTCGCTGTAAAGCTAAGTTCGCCTAGCTGGTAACTTCGCCTAAAGCTAAGTTCGCCTAAGGTTAACTTCGCCTAAAGTCAAGTTCGATTAGAAAATAAATTAAAAATCTAATGAAAAATGTGTTAAGACAGTTAATGGAAATAAAATTTTTCCAAGCTGACCTGGCAGCTCGACCCCAGCCAGGGGCTCTGCCCCTTGGACCCTGCTAGGGGCTGCCGCCCCTAGACCCCGCTGCCAGGGGCGCTGCCCCCGGACCCCCGTTCGTTGTGGGTAGTAATTAAGACTAGAAAGATGTTATAAGTAGTGATAGTTAAATTGATATGTATACTTGTTATACAGTCAGCCGTGCACAACTGAAGAAAGGGATTACGATCAACGGAGAACGTAACCGTGTTCAGGTGAGTTTCTAGCCCCATTTATGTGTTACGTTTTCGGGGCTGTGTGCATACTCAATATGTTTGTTAATACACTTATCCTAAGAGATAAGTGTATGCCTTATGTGGATAATGTGAAATGTATGAATGATTGCTTGATAGTACGTGAACGATCTTCGGATATTGCACGTACTGTCAGGTTGTAACGCTATGTATAAGGTAAGTATGTTATGTATGTTTATGTGTATGAACATGATAGAGATAATAGAAGAAAGAAATGATAATGTATGGTTACGAAAAGGGTACCGAGCCCTACTAATACTCGAGGTATGATGTATGGTTGTATGGTAACGAAGAGGGAATCGAACCCTTCTAATATTCGAAAACTAGGGACCAGACCCTTATAATATCTGTGATGATAGGGACCAGACCCTTATAATATCTGTGATGTTAGGGAATCGAACCCTTCTAATATTCGAAAACTAGGGACCAGACCCTTATAATATCTGTGATGATAGGGACCAGACCCTTATAATATCTGTGATGTTAGGGAATCGAACCCTTCTAATATTCGAAAACTAGGGACCAGACCCTTATAATATCTGTGATGATAGGGACCAGACCCTTATAATATCTGTGATGTTAGGGAATCGAACCCTTCTAATATTCGAAAACTAGGGACCAGACCCTTATAATATCTGTGAGGTTATAGGGCGAGAGGCTCTTTAAAAAGTATGATTATGTATGTAAGGAAAGCATGAAGGTAAAAATGAACGTATGATTATGAATGTAAAGAAAGTATGAAAGTAAAAATGAAAGTAAAAGCACTTAGGTGTATATGAAAGAAAGTTAAGAGATTAAGTATGAAGCGTAAGAATGTATTGTATGATTATGTGATTAACTAGAACTCACTCAGCGTAGCTGACTTTTAGTATGCACGCAGGTGAGTAGGATGAGGCAGCTCGCTTGAGGAGACACATGGCACTGAACAAGAATCTGGCATCTGAAGACTTATGATGTTTTAATTTAATGCTTTAATGTTGAAAGACAAAGGATGTTTTGAGACAAGTTATGAATTATGTAAAGTTTTATGAAAGTTTTATATTCCGCGTAAATGTTTTAATTAACTCTGATATTTAGAACTGTGTTTATGAGTAAATTCAACACGAAAGTAGGGCTACCGGTAACGGAGGTTAGGCGATATAATGTTTTAAGCACGATTAATTACAATATAATTAAATTGATATGTTTAAATATACACCATATTTCAAGCTAGAGCATAAAATTAGTAATGTACAAGAATAAGTTAGTAATTGATATTTATTACCATTAATATAATTAATCATATCAATTAAACGAATTTTGGTAACCGGTATGAATTGTCAATTCTCATACATCTAAAATCAGACTCAGTTAACAATAACATAAATAATTAAGCCTAGAATATAACTTTGTTTAGCTTTATAAAAAAATAATGTATACTAATTAAGCCTATATATTAAAATAATTTTTACTAGAGACGGGATATGAAATTAAAAATTTTAATTGAGTCAACTAATTAAAAATAAATGTATAAACTAACTTCAAAGGATGTTTATTATATGGGATATGATACAATTAATTAAGCCTATGTATATACTATATGGGTTGAGTTATAATAAGAAGATTATTTTTCTAGGAAGTATAGGAAATAATCTTGTCCATTCATTTTAAAATTGAATGGTTGAGATTAGATTAGAGAGATTATCAAGTGTAAAACAAGGGTAAGGGCATAATAGTGATAACACATTTGTTGACTTTCTCTCTCCACATGTAAGACACATGTCAAATACCCCCATCATTTTAAAACGCTCATAACTTTTTTATACGACATTTTTTTTTTCAAAACAATTTCACCATAATAACGAGTGTTTTTTTATCTTTTATATGAGTACCATATTGCTATATAAAAATCAAAAACAAATTCGTGGGTTTTTTACAAAGTGTGTTTTATCAAAATTGTGTTTTACAAAATTGTGTTATACAAGTGTGTTTTATTTTTTCATAGTGTTTTTTGCATTGTGTGTTTTTACATTGTGTTATTTAATTGTGTTTTTCATTGTGTTTTTGTCATTGTGTTTTTATTTTCATAGTGTTTATTCCATTGTGTTTTTTACATTGTGTTTTTTTCATTGTGTTTTTCATAGTGTGTTAGTTTCCGACGAAATTTCCGAACACTTTTCCGGCAAGGTGGTGGCGGTGGGCGGTGGTGGTTGTAGGAGATAAGTGAAAATTTAAGTGGGTTTTTAAAATTAAATTAAGTGGGTTTTCAATATTAAGATATTAGACAAAAATACCCTCCTTCCTAGCCTTCTTAGAATAATCAAACTTCTTATATGATCTTTTCTCTATACTATATTTCTTTATTAAAATGATGTTTACTAAAGAAGGGATAATTTACTTTATAATAAATCATGTAATAGTTTTCTTAATTTACTTTATGATAGTCATTTATCAAAATTAATTACTTTCTGTAATAAAAATGGTGAGACTAACTTTTCTAATATCATTAAATATCCCAAAATTCAAAATCATTTGAATAACCGGATTAAAATCACATTCAATTACTAAAACCACATATCATTCAATTTACCATAATTATGCAAAATCATCAGTTTATGAATTAATTGTAATTAAAATCTTTAATTATTCTCTATATAAATGGGAAAATGTGTTGACTTTTTTTATTTTTAAGAAATTAAGAGATCCAGTTTCACAACATTTGGTACCAAGCTTAATAACATATTTTCATATTTAATTTATTTATTATGTTTACTTAAATTTATATCATAGACTTTTGTAGGAATTATTAAAATATTTTTTGAGACAGTTTTATGGTGCTGACGTCACATGTGGAGGTATAATGATTAGGAGGAATAATACTATTATACAATAGTAAGCTTCAATTACTACTAAATATTTAAGAACCACTAAAAATTATTTTATTCACCTTTTATATGTATTAAAAATGAATACATTATTAGTATCTTACTAATGGAAAATAAGATATCAAAAGGCTATATAAACTATCATCTCATACTCAATCTCTAATCGGGTGTTAGGTAAAAACCTCAATTTATTTGGTGTTTGTTGTATAAGGTTTTTACTTTATTTATCGAAAGCTTTATAAACTATTTTTTTATTATAATTACATATCAGGAGCTTGATAGTGGAATTTGAATACAAGGTAATTTCTTACTTTATATTCATCAATTGCGTAGTTAATTTAATTTTGACCTTTAAATTGATTAATTGCAAATTAAAGTATAAACCTTATATACAAGAAAGTATTTAGGGAGTTGTAGATACTAAAGTTATGATACTTTTGTTAAATAAATAGTTAAATTGTATAAAATTTTCTTCATGTTTATTTTAAATTACACTTCAAGCGGTTCTTCCTACACATTGTAAAAGCACAAGGTACTTAAACTATAAAAAAAACACGAGGCTCACAGTTAGATGTCAATTCTTACATGTTGAAGAGATAAAATAATTTGCGAATTGACTATTGGATATAGGTGAAGGGAATGTTGGGGGGGGGGTGTTCAAATGATGACAGATGAATGTACAAATTCCGATGATCTTCTAATTAACAATTCATTATATCCAATATCTGATTTAATAGACTTTGTCTATCTTTCGAATTTAGACAAGTTCTATTAACTTACTTTCGAGGATGCGAAATATTGTCGTTTGAAATTATGTGTTTATTAGACGATTTCTATATTTTCACCCGTGACGCCCACGGGACAATAACCTAGTAATATATATTGTTAGAAGAATTAGCATAGGGGATTTTAAATGAAATTAATTTCAATACAAATTTAAATTCTGTCACTAAATATTTAAATTTGAATTGGATTTTTTTTAAAATTATAAAATGGAAATCAACACTCCTTAAAAATTGGATTTCATTTTTTTTATATATAAAATAGTTATTTTATTGAGCTGTTTAATTTAAAGAATTTGTTCTCTTGGATCTTTTTACTTGTAAAGATGGGCTTATGAATTGCTTCGGCCCAAATCAAATAACCAAGGGCCTAATGCCCAACAACAACAAGCGTTTTACACTTTTACAGTTTACTGCCTCATGCTATTTCATTATTTTCATTGTGCCCCTTACAGTTTTCTTTTATCTAACTCAGGTCTCATAATTACGTATCTTGCTTTCAAAGTTTCATATTATTTTACATAACGCATCTACTCACTTTCTGTGGTTGTTCAAGACAACCCCCTTAGGTATCTTTTATTACATTGCAATAAGAACAAAAAAAACTCGAAAGTTTTTTAAATAGAGTTTCATGCACTTATCATCCATGTTTTGAATCAATTTTTTTGAATAACTATGATTTTATTGTTATATTGTTAAAACTTATTTATAGAGACACGAAAAGTGGATGCGTTTTCGGGTGTGCGTTTGAGTGTGTTCTAGGCCCGAGCTCGGCTCATTAGTAGCTTTTTAAATTTGAGTTCAACTCGACTTGTTTATTATTTTATTGATTATTTTACTTATATTTATATATTTAACTATAAGGTTTATATATTAAATATCTAAAATATAAATTAGATAAATAATAACTTAATTTGTTTAAGTTCTCAGGTTGGCTCGAGCTCAACAGGTGAAACTCGTCCACACTTAGGGAACAAGCTTACTTTTAGACTTGAGTTTGAGGTCGGACTCATTCAAGCTTGACTCAATTCAAACTTTTAGTAAACCAAATCTCGAGATTGACTTACAAGCTATATGTCTAATTTACACCTCTAATTTTAAGAGGTTACTTAACAAGTTGTCAAACTTTTGGATCCAAAATTCAAACTTCCATATTCTTAAAAATCAAAATTTAAAATTTGGTCAAAAGGTGGTACGAGAAATGTTGTAACGTGTCACCTGAAAAATGGTTGATCCCATGGAATTGGTCATGTCACAACAATAAAGGTTCACGATCCGTCCTTTAACAAATCAGAGCCGTTGGATCAAAACATTAACCATTGTTCATCTCTTTATATAGACCTCATTCATCATTCACTCAATACACTTAAACCTATTCTCTCTCTCTCTCTCTCTCTCTCTCTTTGATGATCTCTTTCTATTGTTTTCGGTTGAATTTTATGTTTATTTTCATCTATGATCTCTTCAAATAATTTGATACCGAGTGTCGGTACCAATATATGATAAGTATTTTGTAATGAGTACATGATTTTTTAGAAATTCGGTATTTGTATTTTGATATTGTTATCCATACGGTACCGATCTAGCTTCTATGTCTTGTTGATGGGGATAATTTAATTCCCCACCAATTCGTAAACAGAAGCCAAATTAAAATGTCAAATCTCGTTTGATTGTTTTGCTTTGCAACTGATAGCTCTTGCATGGCTGGCACCTTCAAGTGAGTTGAATACATAAATTATTTTTTTTCTAAAATAGAAAAATGTTGTGGTTGCAAATATATAATTTAGCTATCAAAATCGGTTGGGGTATAAGTGTTGATATGGCATATGGGTTTTTTGTATATTAAATCTTTGAGTTATTAATATTATGAAGTTTGTTTAATCTGGCATATCGCGTATAAGTGACGAATTTAGAATAAAAGTTGAGTAATAGTGCGGGTTTAGAAAACAGAAGTAGCCAATACATAAAAGATAGAAAAAAAATTACAATAAAAATGTACTTAATTTAGAATCCGATTCCGAAAAGGAAAAAGAAATAAAGAAAGAGCATTTGTTCTTTTGGTCCACCAATAAGCTTTGAAAACGTTTTAAACACAAAAGTAAAATAAATATGAACTCAGGAACTTGTTGACATCCATTGATGACCTATTTCTTTATCATTTATTTGAATTAATGTATTATGACACAAGTAAATAAATTTTGTCACTTTCCTTTGTTTTTATTTATTAAATCATCCGCCTTGAAATAAATATTTTGTTAAACTATTTTTAAATAAATATTCATTTTCAAGAGTACATATTAACTTTCATTACCAGAAGTAAAAACTCTACTATTCAGATTATTTAGAAAATTTTATTTAGAAGGCCGCCCTTCTTTATCATTAATTTGAATTAATGTACTATAGATTTAGTATATGATACCTAGTTTTCTAGAAATTTGGTGTTGGTATTTCGATGTTGGCACTGTTACGGTACGGGTCTAGCTTCTATGTCTTGTTGACGAGGATAAATTCAATTCCCCACCAATTCGTAAACAGAAGCCAAATTGGAATGTCAAATCATGTTTGATTGTTTTGCTTTGCAACTGCTAGCTCATGCATGGCATCTTCAAGCGGGTTGAATACATAAATTAACCTTTTGATTTTGTTTTTTTTTAATAGAAAAATACCGTGGAAGCAAACATATAAAAGGATTTTTGTATAACATGTGGATCCAAAAAAAAGTGAGGTGTAGCATGGGGTAGTTTACATAAAACAAAGATGACAAAAAATGCATTAAAAATGTACTCTTCATTCTTCAACCTATTCAAAATCTGCATGTGGAATCCAATTCGGAAAAGGAAAATGAAATAAAGAGAGCATTTGCTCTTTTGGTCTACAAATAACCTTTGAAAACGTTTACAACACAAAAGTAAAGTAAATATGAACTCAGGATCCTGTATCCGTTGATGACCTATCAAAATGCTTAGAAAACATTAAAAAAAACTTTTGGTCAAACAAAATATGTTTGGTAACTTTTTTATTTCAGCGTCGTATTCACCATGCAAACATGTCCCATTTAGCACCAGACTTGTCAATTGTCCCACCAAAAATGGGATTATTAATTTAGCTCGTCACACTAAAAATTGGATTATCTTATTTTAACTAGAGTTTCACATAGCTCTACACCAAAACAAGTACAACTAAAAAAAGTTAGCATACGATATAATCTTAAGTAAAAAATATTATAAATCTGACTTAAAATTCATGTGCTCCCACTATTTTAGCTATTATAACGAACAATTCAAAATCACATAAGAAATAAAGACAACATAAATGCAAAAGATAATACTTAAGAGCATATAAATAAATCATAGTTTTTACAGGGCATACTATATAAAAAATCACTAATCTACCCGATAAAGTTTACCTATTGGACTTTGAAGTAACTAGCATAAACCCATCAATTTCCTTAATTGCCTTGATGTTGGTAACAGGAAACAACAAACGTAGCAGGGGCATCAAAGATGGTGCTTGTATAGACTTCAATTTGTCAATACCAGCTTCAAGTGTGGCAGGTGGCGGTACACTGTACCACTGAAGATACCATGACAAAAGTGTTGGGAGGTTATCATCATTTTCAGGCCATTTACCGGATCTTAAGTAATCATGTATATTGACGGTCAACGATGGAGTACATTCTAGAAGCTCTTCTACCCGTTTTTTGAGGGATCCTAGAAACGTCGATTGAACAATGCTTCCTCTTGAACTCGAGAGACGTCCTTCTAGTAGAGCATCGTTGTAAGCTAGCGCAAGCTGCATGTAAAATAACAATAATAACTAAAGTCAGCTGATTCGGGATTTAATATATTTACATAATATAGATCAAGGGTGCTGGCTTGATTGGTATTGGGCCTGGTTCGTTTAGAAGACTAAATTAGTGGCAGTGAATTAAGGGGCAGGTGGGCCTGGTTATAATTTATTTCTAGACCGCTTATGTTTTCTTGTGGAAAAAGTTAGTATCCCTAATATGTAATTATAAATAGGCGTCTTGTACTTGTGATTCATCTTCAAGAGTGGTGTAAAGCAGGGCATAATATAATGCATGGTCAGTTTAGACCGAACCACGTTAATCCTCGTGTCCGTTTATTTTCTGTGTTTGATTGTGATTGTGTGTTGCTGCTTCCGCGTGCATATACCCTAACAAAGGGAAATAAATGTTACCTTTAAACTGGGGAGAAACTGAGAGTCGTTTATAACCGGTATACCGCTGATAACCTGATCAGCCATAGACGCGACAGTTGTGTACAATGACAAGTAGACCTGCAAAAGTGCGGGCCGGTCCTTACTCACACACTCAAATAGCACTTGTAAGCAAAACTCTAGAAAATCAGTATCAGATCTGCAGAAATGTATGATAATAATAAGTTGGCGCTTAACAAATGTGCAGAGTTTTGTGAAACAATTAAAAAAAGTTTTGTGTACGCATGCTTGATGTTCCAAGAAGGATCACAGCAGAGAGCACCAAAAGCAATCAAGCTGGGATCTGATGAAAAGGTACTGACCAACTGATTAACGCTTACCGCAGCATCATCATCGTTATTGCTTGGAGTAGAAGCTTGCAAACTTGCCAAACCAAACACCTATATCGTGTGAATTCAGTTATTTATTACAAAACGTATATTTTAAAACAGACGGAAATGCTTGAGTAATGTTGAAATGATGAAGGTTTGACCTTGTGCATTGCCCTTGAAAGCAGAGACTGTCGACCTGTAGGATCGTCGACGTATGAACAAGCTCCAACTTTAAGTTTAATATAAAGAATACCAGATTTAAATGGATTATTCTTGTCTTCAGAATTCCACCAAGGTTTCTCTGTAGAATAAAAAACATGAACCAGTGTTGAACAAACATTAAATCATCAATAAGCTACTAACAAAAACATAAATTACCTTCGGGGTTAAGCTCAATTACTTGAGGCCAGTAACGAGGACCACAAACTCGCACAGTTTTTAACTGCATCAGCAAATTTCATTGTTGAAAACACAATTAGCCAGTCAACGCCTGAAGAAATAAAAATGAAAACTTACAAGGGCACGCTCGGGCAGAATACAAGGAGTGACCTCACAGAAACTTGTTTCTGCATAACGCTCAGTTTCCTTAACTGTGATTTCAAGAGGAGCATAAACTGGAAGCCCGGTATCCACATCAACTGTTTGAACCCACCGAGCTTCCGTAGCAATAGCATACAAATGTCGAAATGCCTGTAAATGCAGTTCTTATATTAAGACATTGAAATGCACATACATATGTGTGTGTATAGAGAAATATAATCATGAGAAAACTCATTCTTGGTGAGAGAATCGAAAAACTCCATACTACAAATATGCAGTATATCATACTGCAGATGATATAAGCACTGCATAATTGTAGTATGGAATTTTTTAGTGTGTATGTGTGTGTGTGTATACAGAGAGAGAGAGAGAGAGAGATGCCTGAAGATGGCAGCGATTGTCATTTGGTCCAGTGGGTAGGCGTGGATAAAGGGTTATCAACAATGCAGCAATAGAGCTGTTAGTTGAAAAAGTCATCATTCCACCCCCAAGGAACAAGAAACCAATAGCTAAGCTCACCTAAAATAAACAAATACACATTAAAGTTTAAAAAAAGGTCTGAACTGATACACGAACTTTGGTTTGGAGCAAAGAAATAAAACTTACAGCCATCTGAGTACCATAGTTGATATGCCCATCAGCTGAATTTCTAGAGCGCAGAAACTTTAACAGTTTAAAAGTTTGCAGGTGCCCAGAACCAGCCATAACCTGATGTGTTTTTAATATCGTATAGAATCCAAACCATCAATACAAGGACAGGAAAAAACAAAAATAGAATAATTTTATAATTAGCAGATTGCTAACACTTACCACAGACAAGGAAAGAGCAATGAGGTGTAAGCATGTCTCTAATGTACTCCTGTCAACATATTGAGAAAGTCCTCTTGGAAATCCATGCAAACTTTTAACAGGTAGAGACTTTATCTGCAACACATGTATGCATATATATAAGAAGTTTAAACTAATAGAACGAATGAATATAGAAGTCAGTTAACCACCTCATTCAAGAAGGCAACAACATAACTAACTATAAAGCAAGTCATGTGCACTTCCATCTTTGGTACCAGCAAATCTCAACCCTACAATGAGTCCATATTATGGGCATCAGTTTTATAAGAAGCAAGAATTAGTTAATGGTAAAAGGTGACATACCAAGTGAGATACATGCACCAGCAACCATATTCACATATGCTTTAGCAATTGCTTCACTGTCCGTATCATCAGAATCATCCATTTCACCATTCAGGCCTCTCACGCCATCTAAAACAACTTGTGGAATCTGACCCTGAATCCAATCTTCTGATGGATGAATCCTGAAAGCAACAAGGTGTTAAGGTAGATGCAGAATTGAAGATCTCCACCAACAGATCTATATTTTAATAGTACTTACCGACTCCATAATATCAAGTTACGGGAAATGACACGAAGCATTATGAAATCGGGCCTCACGTATTGCAATTCAAATCGTGTCTGTGGGATACAAAGCCTGGATAGAATCGCTTGTGATTCAGTCTGCCATCAATAACAGTAAAAAGTGAGAAAAATTGAAGGAACAATTAAATTTCACAATCTAAGATATAGCCATGTTGCAGAAGTTTTACCTTTAAGTACATTAGCCCCAAAGCAATTATAGCTCCAGGCGCAGTAACATCAACATTAATTTGGGTTGCATCCATCATCTATAATAGCACACAAAAGCAGGAATTGAGAAAAATATAATGAATAATCATATTTGAAAAACAATATTTACAACCTGTCCAGAACCACGATTGTGATCATCTATTGATTCGTTGGAGAAAAGGGGTCTTTCCTGAGGAATCCGAAACAACAAAGTCAGGCACAAGAACTCGTGGTCTTATAGATCTTTAAAAGTGAAGTGAAATGAGTATGAATGGCAAAAAAATCAAATAGAATGTGATGGGACAGTTTAAACAGCTTTTACATGTTGGATATCTTTGCCTCCTGCATATCGAAACAACTGATCAACTAGCGTGTCCATGACACCAACCGAATCTAGACCACGACCTGCAATCAAAAAGAATATGGTAAGAATTAGCAATTACCACCAACCGAATCAAAAAAATTAACTGAATACAAAATACTTTATACATCTCCCAATGTATTTTAATGTATAAAACCACCTAAACTATAAACAAAAAAGTGTTTTGAGGTCAACTTGATCCCACCCGTTTGACCCGTCACCCATCCACCCAACCCACATAGTTTGCCATGCGTACATAAAACATACCCAAAGCAACAAGTCCCAAAGAAAATCCAGCAGATAGAGCATATCCCTCCCTTTCAAGTACATTATCACCACCACTTTTACGACCAATCTCACCCTGCAGAAGTTTATTAAAGTTAACGATTGTGGCAGCTCGAGGTCATAAAATTGGAAAATGTAAATCGAAGCATGTATAGCATAACTACTGGCACAACATCAAAGAATATGATTGCCATAGATGTTGATATAAAACTAGGAACAGCATAGACACGAGCGTATACCAGAAGATTATTCATCGTTAGGGGGTGTGCAGATCCTTCGTAAAGAATCCCAATTGAGACAAGCGCCGCTGACTGAAAATTATTAAAAAACAATTAGAGCTATGGGCTTGCTATATAATCAAATTGTACTTTCATTCCCTATACTAGTTACCTATCCAATCCAATTTCCAAGAAAATATCCCATGCCCCATTTTATTGAACAAAAACATGAACACAATTTGAAAACATAATACAATTGTGACAATTATGCGTGTTGTTGTGTAGGTATAGTGCTCACGCTAATTAGTCATGACTGTTATATATATGTATTGAAAGCCTTGAGTAACTGCCCCCAGTGAACAAAAGGAAGAGTTTGTTTTTTGAGTTGAGTATGTACAAAGGCAGTTAATACAGGTTATTATATAAAACACACATATCTGTTAAAGCAGATAAATACTTCTGGAAAGGAAAGATGACAGGCGATGTGTGAAAAAAATATGGTTATAAGTTACCTGAAGAAGGGTTGGTAATTCCAGTTCCGGGAAGGAAGACGGATGCCGAGCTGTTATGTGTACATTGAACGACTGCAAGAAAGAATGGTGAGCTGTTATGTGTACATTAAACAACTGCAGCAAGTCTAAATGTAAAAACAAATTAATAACGAAGCTAAACCAATGCAATGATGCACTTTAGTTCTACTAAATCAGAAAATTAACTTTTCTTACAAGTGACAACTTTCACTGCTTAACCTAAAAAAAGATCCAGCTACAGTTAGGCTAAAAGCTAACAATAGATCAATAGCAACATAGAGCAAATCAGGTATGTCTAGAAGAGCCTAGAGTTCTGTTAAATCACTCCCATAAGTGAGCATGAAATTTTTAAAATCATTTTTGTTACTAGTGACAAAATGATTTCTACCTAAAAATAGATCAGACCACAACAAGAATAGTGCTAATAGCAGCATTGAGTTATTAACAAAATATAAAGTGGACGACAATGCAACATAAAAAGAAAAATCCAGAAATACAGCCAGTAAATGGCACTCCTCAGTTCTAGTAGATTATGTTTTTAGAAAAACAAAAATCATGCAACTCCCTGAGTAAGAATACAAAAATCCCTACTTGATATCTAAGCATAATGAAGCAGGTATCACATCACTGACCTTTGATATTGCTGGCTGCATTGTTCCTCTATAAGATGCGGCAAGTCCAAGCATTAGTCCTACTGTCGTGCTTTCATGTTCCTAAGATAGTGAAAACATTAAATTTTCATAGTGTTACATTGAAAAATTGTTGCTGGCTTGAAATCCAAATTGAGAAGTTGTTTGCTTCTCAGTATATTTTTGAGAAAGTGATGCATAAAAGATGAAAATTTTGAGACACTCGCAAATCACAAGAATATGTAGCTTATATCAGGGTGCAACCAACTATAGTTTAGAGAAACTCCCAACTACAAAGGTAAAATTAACATGGAAAAAGTAGATATCCAAGAATTTTGAAGTGATTTCCTTTGTTAACTCTTGATACAAAAAAATAAATAAACATAACAATGATAACAAAATACCTGTGCATAGTACTGATATATATCAGTTATAGTCAAAACATCCAGGTGACCATGTAATCCCAGTGCAAGTAAAAGGCCAGCGTGAGTAATATTTGGTTCCTCGGGTCTGTTGTACAAGATCCAAGTTCGTGACATTTTACCCTGAAAGATGTCGATTTGGATTACAAGAATCTAGAATGAAATACTAGGCATGCTCAAATGAAAAGATTAATGAATGGGAGAGCTATGAACACATTCAATTTCCTCTCATGCAGTGTCAGCTACACAAAAGTTTAAAGCTTAAATCAACTAAAAACTAACAATATGGGCTGTGATAATAAACTAATAAAGAACCGCTGTTATCGCCTGATGCAAGATTGCACAAGCTTTGAGCACCTTGTGTTCACTAACCATGCAACCTATAGATAAATGGTTATGGTTAAATCACTAATTTCTACATAGTAAGTCCCATGATGAAGTCAGAAATTCAGAAGGTGTTAACTTTACAGATTTTATACGAGTACACGATGGTAATCAATAATATGGTTAGTTACAGACTAGGTGTTTACTTTCCAGATTATTAAAATTCTTTGAATACCCTAATTTCTAAAAAGTTATTTGCCTTACTTTTGTGATTCATTTATTAGTCTGAGCTAAGCTTTAAGTTTGTTTAAAATAAATCTATATACGTTTTGAAATGTGGTTTCTCTTTCTACGTATTCCAATCTTTATGTATACTTTTGTTTTAATTATTGAAATATCAAACAAAACATATTTATTTTCTTACCTTTACATGACAATTAAAGAATATTCAAATTTGGCAATAATTTCATAATATATATAAACCTGGAGAGGTGCCATTCGTAGACCAGCAGCTACAGCATTGTGAAACTCGGGCCAAGATTTGAGCTCCTGTATATTCCTTATGCTTGGATCCAAGTTAACCTAAAAGGCATGAAATGAGTATAATCGAAAAAATAATACCAAAAAAAAACAAATACAGAAACTAGATATTCATCAGTCTTCTCTAAACTAAGGAGGTCCTTGCAATTGGGGACCAGAGCTGTTGGTATTTGGATAATATTGAAGTTACAAAACAAAGAAAAAGCTGCAATGATCATACAGTTGCATTTTTTTGGGTAGGCAGTCGGCCTGCTAATATCAACTTTGGAACAGGAAGTGCCTGCAGAGAATGTCAATGAACATTAATAACCCTATTTCTTTTAGGTAATCATTGCAGGTACACGAAAAGGGTGTTACCTCTGTTAACAAGGTACATGTGGTTGAAAGAGTAAATGCACCACGTCCTACAGGGAGAGAAGTTGTTCTTTGAGCAAGCTGCCATAGCTGAGCCTGTACAGAAGAAAAACAGCCAGCGGTCATAGAAGATAAACTTCGACTCTTTTACAAATTGACTCAAATAAAAATGAAATGATGTGCACAAGATCGTAAGTCCTATCATAGATATACATGCAATCTCCTCAAAGATGATACATTGAAAGTATAAGCATGTTAATTTGATACATAACCTCCACTTAATCCAACAAAACTACACAGGTGAAGGAGAAAAAAAATTAAGAGATTACCTGTTGGAATTCCTGATCTGAGGCGGTTGGGTTAACTGGTGTCTGAATTGCCACAGGTCTTGCAGAACACAGAAGACGTCTAACCTGCCAACACAAATTCAAGAATGAAGCGAAAACAAACATCAAAGAAAACAAATCATAAGAAAGATGACAATTAGTATTATAAATCAACATATATAAACCAAAACAAACCTCATTAAGTCGCAGATCACGACCATATCGCAACTGTGTGCTAGAATTAAAAATATGCTCCATGCCATCAATTGTAGATTCGTCAACAGAATCAGTATCTTCATGCTTAGAATCATCCGACCCATTCACATCGGTGATTGAAGAAGGAATAGTAACCGGATGTAGATGTAGCATGTAAGGTGTAGACATAGAAACAGAAGTCACATTACTGGAAGAATTCATTTCAGTGAACTTTTTAGAGTGTGACAATGAAAGATCTTCACGACCAAGAAGAACATATGCAGAAGCAGGCCAATCGGTTGGTGGACATTCCCGACACTTGTCCAATACCTAAAAATTTTACACCAGTTAGATACTCAAGATCAACCTTGATTAAATGTACAAGTTTCAGAGCATAACTTACATGTCTTAAGGGAAGTGATACACCAGCAGGCAGTAAGTCAAGTTGTTGCAATCCAAATCTTTCTCCAACCATTGCCAAAACTGTTAGCTCCTCGGGCCTGTTGGCTGATCCGGTAGCAAACTTACAATAGACATCAGATGACAGCTTGTTCCCTATAATTTTTCCACCACATAACACACTGTAAAATGAAACTATCTTCCTGGCCCAACTCACAACAGAATTTCCATCTTTACACATAAGAGATGGAAGATCAATAATGCTGGTAGCAGTACATCCATTTCTTAAGCAATTTTCAAGCCACCTAAACAAACTGGGAGGATTTTTTTGTGATAAAGATGTTTTTTGAATACAATACTTTCTAGAAAGAGCGGGAAAGTCGCGTATATAATAGTCCAGGTAACCATCTACACCTAAAATCTTTGAAACTTCACATAATAGAACAACAAGAAAACCTAAATCCCTGCAATAACAAGGCATGTATTAGGCAACGCCGATAAAAACATATGCATATATGAGTCCAAAAGTTAGATCAGAAGTTTAAATAATATAGCAAAGGTTATAAATTTTCAAATTAATTTCATATATACCCTTACAAACTTGATAATTTTCATATACCCAACCAAAAATAAAAATATCCAATATACTTATATACCCAACTTGAATGAATTCTAATTAATGACCATGCTACCCTTTTCCATTATATTTGTTTAAACCCTGTTTTTACTTGGATTTGATCGACACCGACGATAAGCAAGAGAACCGAACAATCATCTCTCTTTGGTTTTCTCAGCAGTAGATAGTCGAACAATCGAATCTGTATGTTCGAATCAGATAATCGTACCAGGTATAATCGCATGATAATCGAACGATAGGCAATCTAATACTTTGAAAAACTATTGTTTATTGGTAAAAGAAAAATAAGTTTAAGCTATATGAGAGGAAGAACATTAAAGCTAGAGATGGGCCATATATGAAATTTTAAAGTTTTTAAATAATAAGGGCAAAATGATCATTTATTAAATTGTATTTTATGAATTTGGGTATATATGATATTTTAACTATTTTGTAAGCATATATGATATTTTTAGTTTTGTATGGGTATATACGACATTTTCCAAGTTTGTAGGGGTGTGTATAAATGAGAATAACCCTAAATGATCAGTTGGTACAAGGATTTCTTTGTTTGTAAATTTTGAATCAGTAATTAGTTAAGATGCCCACTGACAATTAACAGGCCATATAGTTGTTCTTAGAACATAAAATAAAACATAAAACACAAACAGAAGGCGAAAAGACAAATGTGATTTAAACATGAAGTGTACCTTCTACGAAGATGATTAAGTTTCAAACTTTCATAAACTGCATGTAGTATATCAAGGATCTCTATCAAAGATTCAGATGTGTACGATGTATCCAGCTGTTGAGAAGCAGAACATGATTCGTCACTTTGAAGTGACATTCTAGAAGAAAATCCACTCATGAAATGAGATTTGGAATATTTCTCATGAAAGCTGCTGTTCAGGAGAAACTCCCATGATGACCCTGAATGTAACTGAGGATTTTTTCTTGTTTTCCCAAAAATTTCTAATATAATAGCAGAGAAAGACTCCCATTCAGAATCAGCAGAAGAATCCACCCTAGATAGATAAGCTGATTCACCATTTCCCCAAAGAAGAGCCACAAAGTGGTCATATAAATTAGCTTCAAGTCCCTCAGCCATTGCTGTTATGCAATCATTGGCCAATGATGAAGACGGGTATCTACGAAACGTACATCTGAGCATCTGTACAAAGAAAAAGATATACAAAGACCAAACATATGAAAAACATGTCACGTGATACTTAACAAGTGAATGCATATGCGTGTAAACTGGTATTAAACCTGTCCATTATGTAAAATGACATTGACTCTCCCCTCAATAGCATCTGCCAATCCAATAATTTTCATATCTTGAAAAGCAGTCGTTGCTTCCAGTGGTTTGACATTATGTGAAACGCCAGCATGTCCTTGAAGGACATATCTACACAGGCATTGCTTCCCTGACTGATACAATAAAAGACAAAAAACCAAATGTTGGTTTAACCTTTTGAGGAATAACTGGTTTATGCATTGAAACAAAGTTATTGATCAGAACCAGCTGATGGCAACAGCAACAAAGTTAACCTACTTACATAAAGTACAAGAGAGCTGTCAGGGGCCAAAACAATGATATCTTTATATGGCAGTTGTCCAACTTTTACTCTGGAAAATGTTAACAACCAGAACAGTTAAGCAATCTTTTTTAATACCAAGTTACCCAATAATGATCAAGAACAGTTTATTTCTACAAAAAAACAACAGTGGACATCTCCTACCTTGGGCGAGTTACAACAACAGAAGCCGCTGCAATGGCTGGTATGCTCCAGCTCATGTCAGGTTTAATATCATAAAGAACATCGTTATCCATTTCAACACACTGAAGTCTCACTGCTTGCAACTTCTTTTGTTCTTGAAGAAGGAAACAAATAACAGGAGTGGTGTCACTGTCTGTTGCCAAAAAAACCTGCATAACATCAATTCAAATCATATGTTAATCCCAAAACAACAAAATCAAGTCTTCCCGGTAGAAAATAAGAGACTATATCATATAAAGTTGTTGTAAATAGCAAAATTAAACCACCCGTCTTCATCCTCACAAATTCAATTGTCTATTTGATAAGAACCGAAATTATAAGACTTAAATAGGCTGAATTTATATTAGAAATAAGATAATGGTTTGCCCAATTCGAGAGGGGCTACTCTCCAGAATACGAAATGGATAATTTTGATAATGAAAAACAAACAAGACTCTAGCTTTATTTATACTAAAAGGTAACCAGGAAATCCTCCACTAATCATGCCTCAGACTTTAATTTACCAAGAATTCAGCTCTTGACTTTGACCCCACTATTTCAGCCCTTGATTATGACTTCCCATAATTTAGCCATCTCAATGGTCAATGTACGGGTCAAAGACCCACTGAAACTGATCCATTGATCCATTTGTCTTAATCGGATCCTTCTGCTTTCTTGAATAAACTTTTAGGGGTTTATCAATACTTCCGTCCCGGTAAAACGACTTGTCCTCAAGTCGGAAAGAGGGAAATTGCTCTGCCAACAAGTCATAATTTTCCCAGGTGGCTTCTTCCTTAGGGCGGTAACACCAGGAGATTAGTAACTCGAGTGAACTCGAGTGTCGGCTGGCCAGCTTCCTTTACCCAACGATAAGCCTCAACAGATTGTGGTTGAAGGTCGATTTCCCAATCTTTTGTAACCGGAAGAGGAGCAATAGGCATGGCTGGTATTTGACCACGAGCTGGTTTCAGCATGGAAACATGAAAGACCGGGTGAACTCTGGATTCTGATGGTAATTCTAACTCATAAGCGACAGCCCCAACCTTGCGAATGATACGATAGGGACCAAAAAATCGGGGAGACAACTTCTGAAACTTCCTTTTTGCTAGGCTGCGCTGCCGATAGGGCTGAATTTTTAAGAACACAACATCTCCCACTTCAAATGAGACATCCCGCCTTTTGTTATCAGCTTGATTCTTCATACGGGACTGTGCACGCTGAAGATTATCTTTCAGGACTCGTAACATATCATCACGGTCAACCAACTGGGCTTCCAGCTCAGCGTTATTGGTATCACCAATGACATATGGATGGAATGAAGGAGGTTGACGTCCATAAACAGCAGTAAACAGCGTAATACCCGTAGAAGTGTGGTACCCCGTGTTATAGGAGTATTCAGCCCAAGATAAAAATGAACTCCAACAAGAGGGTTGCTCGTGTGCAAAACAACGTAAGTAGGCTTCCAAACAGCGATTGACCACCTCGGTCTGACCATCCGTTTGTGGGTGATACCCGGTACTCATCTTCAAGGTGGTATTGCTTAACCGAAACATTTCCTGCCAAAAATTACTAAGAAAAATGACATCATGATCTGATACAATGGAACGCGGAAACCCGTGAAGTCGGATAATTTCCTTGCAAAAGAGGGCTGCTACTCCCTTGGCAGTGAATGGGTGATTTAGTGGAAGGAAATGAGCATATTTGCTCAAACGATCCACAACTACCATTATGGTATCAACTTTGTTGGATCGAGGCAACCCGACAATAAAATCCATTGAAACATCTTCCCAAATTTGATTTGGGATTGGTAGAGGTTGAAGTAGGCCAGCGGGAGAAAGGGTATCATGCCTGTGTTGTTGACAAGTGAGGCAAGTTTGCACAAACAAACGGGTATCTTGTTTGAGTTGAGGCCAAAAATAATAAGTAGAAACTCTTTTATATGTCTTTAGGAACCCCCCGTGACCCGACATCGGTGTGGCATGGGCTTCATGAAGCAACTTCTGTTTAATGGAAGGGTTATCAGGGATAACCACACGACCCTTATAAAAAAGGGTTTTACCCACCAACGAGTACCCAGGAACTGAAACAGAATCAGCAGTGAGTTGCTGTAAAATATCACTAGTAAACGGGTCAATTTGCAATCCCTTTTGTATTTCAGTTAAATCGATGCAGTAGGGTATGGCCAAAGTGACCAATTCAGCTGAATGTGGGCGACGGGACAAGGCATCAGCTCCCCTATTCTCCTTCCCTGATCGGTGAATAATTGAAAAATCATAAGGCATGAGTTTGAGGAGTAGCCTTTGTTGTTCAGTTGTGGTGACACGTTGCTCAAGCAAGAATTTGAGGGTGTGGTGGTCTGTTTTGACAAAAAAATGACGACCCAACAAATAATGGTTCCACTTCTGAACCGCGAGGACCACTGCCAAAAGTTCTCTATCATAAGCTGATTTAAATCGGTTAGACATTGAGAAGCCCTTGCTGAAATAGGCAATAGGATGCTCTTCTTGGATAAGAATAGCCCCAACACCATCAGAGGACGCATCACATTCAATCACAAATGGTTTAGTGAAATCTGGTAAAGGCAAAACAGGGGCTGAAATCAGCGCGTGCTTCAGCTCGTTAAAAGCTGCCAATTCTTCACGGGTCCACTTAAACCCGTCCTTTTTGGTAAGTGATGTTAATGGTCGGGCAATCAGCCCGTAATTTCGAACAAAACGCCGATAGTACCCTGTCAAGCCTAAAAAACCTCGTATTTCGCGAACGTTAACAGGGATGGGCCAAGATGTTACAGCATCAATTTTTTCTTGATCAACTTGGACCCCTTCTGCAGAAATAACATGGCCCATAAAAGGTACCCAGGGCTGTCCAAAACAGCACTTAGACATCTTAGCATAAAATTGTTGCTGAGACAACAAAGTTAAAGCTGTCTGAAGATGCTCGATGTGCAGATCCATAGTGCGACTGTAAATCAGGATATCATCAAAAAAAACCAAGATAAAACGCCGTAAATATGGCCTAAAAAGATCATTCATAACCGCTTGAAAAGTGGACGGGGCATTGGTTAACCCGAAAGGCATTACCATAAACTCATAATGCCCGGAATGAGTTCTAAAAGCCGTTTTTTCTATATCTTCTGGGCTGACCCGAATCTGATAGTAGCCGGAACGTAAATCAAGTTTAGAAAATACCGTGGCCCCATAGAGTTCATCCAATAACTCATCGATATTGGGTATAGGATACTTTTCTGCAATGGTGAGCTTGTTTAAAGCTCGGTAATCCACGCACATTCTCCATGACTGATCCTTTTTCTTGACGAGCAACACAGGGCTGGATAATGGGTTTGTACTGGGCTGATAAACCCAACAGTTAATAAGGTATCAATTTGTTTTTCAATCTCTGTCTTTTGGGAATGGGGGTATCGGTATGGCCGGATGTTAGGTGGTACGGAATTCGGGAGAAGAGGGATGGAACGGTGCTGTGATCGGAAAGGTGGGAGGGTGTTTGGCTCGTCAAAAACAGTTTTGAACTTGTCTAACAAAGGCTGTAAACTGTTAGGGATATCAGGTTTGTTTTCGGGTTCAACAGCTAGGTGTTGGAACGAGGCTGATTTTTGTGGCCCTGAAGCCACACCTTAAAGTTTATATTTCTGCCCATCGATTGAAAAAATCAAAAACATTTCGTTCCAATTGGCTTGAACCGTGTTCAAGGTTGCAAGCCATTGTACCCCAAGAACCACATCCGACCCGCCCAGGGAGAACGGGTAAAAATCTTGTTTAATTTTAAGTTCTCCCACCTGTAACACAACATCACGACAAATTCGACTACAACGAATAATATCCCCATTTCCAATTTGCACTCCGAATGGTGGAATGAGCTGAGTTGTGAGATTCAATTCGTGAATCAAGTTATCAGAAATAAAATTGTGGGTTGAACTACTATCAATGAGTATTAGGATTTCGGTGGAGTTGAATGTACCATAAACCTTCATCATTGAAGTGTGAGATTTTCCAAGAATTGCATGGAGACTAATCTCTGCCATATCGTCTTGATTAGTTAATGGCTCTTCTTCTACTGTCACCACGTTTTTTGGCAGTTCTTCATCAGCCTCTAACAGTTTAAGGGAACCAGTTCGGCATCTATGACCCGGACTAAATTGGTCCCCGCAACGAAAGCACTCTCCACGAAGGAGACGAGCCTGTTTTTCTGTGTCGGATATGCGGGTGTTGGGTCTGGTATCGGGTTTAGGTTGGGCTGAAGATGAGGCGGTAGTAGGTGTGAACAACTTGGATTCGGGTTTGTACTGTGAGTTTCATGAGGTTTTCTTGTCGTTACGAGTATGGTTAAGTTTGGACTCATACTCAAGGGCTAGGCTCATTGCTTTGTAAATGGTTCGGGGTTTATGGATTCTAACATCGGCTTTCAACTCCTCCTTGAGGCCGTTAAGAAAAACCCCAAGTAAACAATGGTCGGGCCAGTTTGAGACCCGTGCCGATCAGCGTGCAAACTCATGTCGGTACTCCTGAACAGACCCTGTTTGCTTGATACAACAAAGGTACTCATCGGAATTTTGAAACTCCGGTGGTCCAGAATATTTCTGCAGTGCTTTTACCAATTCCTCCCAGTAGGTTAACTCCTGCTCGGCTGTTAACCAGGAGTAATAATCCAAAGCATCTCCATCTAAATGCATTGCTGCTACATCAACTTTATCTTCCTCCATGGTGTTGTAAAAACGGAAATACTTTTCAGCCTTTAATACCCATCCTCTTGGGTCGCCTCCGCTGAACGTCGGGAAATCAATCTTATGGTAGGGTCGGTGTTGCGGCTGTGATCGTCACGAACTGTCTCCATCAAATCGGTTTTTGCTACTGCTGGGTTTATCACGGGGTTGAGCTTGCTGTTTAAGGGCTGCCATGTCGGAGTCTAATGACTCGAGTTTTGCAGCAATCGCAGCTAACTGGGTGGCGACCGGATCACCCTGACCAGCACCACTATCTGCTGAGTTGTTCCGGGTCTGAACCATCTTCGTAATTTCCCGGCAATGGAACCAAAATGATAAGAACCGAAATTATAAGACTTAAATAGGCTGAATTTATATTAGAAATAGGATAATGGTTTGCCCAATTCGAGAGGGGCTACTCTCCAGAATACGAAATGGATAATTTTGATAATGAAAAACAAACAAGACTCTAGCTTTATTTATACTAAAAGGTAACCAGGAAATCCTCCACTAATCATGCCTCAGACTTTAATTTACCAAGAATTCAGCTCTTGACTTTGACCCCACTATTTCAGCCCTTGATTATGACTTCCCATAATTTAGCCATCTCAATGGTCAATGTACGGGTCAAAGACCCACTGAAACTGATCCATTGATCCATTTTTCTTAATCGGATCCTTCTGCTTTCTTGAATAAACTTTTAGAGGTTTATCACTATTTTCCCTCACTTTATACACAGATAAAATGTGCCCGAATAAATGAAGACATGACAATGCATTATATAGAGAGATTGATGGATATGTCACCTCACTTGCAGCTGCTTGTGCCCCTTTCCCTTGCCATATTCTTCTAAAAAAAACTTCTTAGATAACATAACATCAGCTAGTAAAGAATCCCTGGATTTAAAGTTAGGATTTGTAACTTCTGTAGTCCATAACGAGTGTTGCAACTTTCCTAAAAGAAGAACCATATTCCAATCATGTGACAATGAAAGTCAGACTAACTTTCTCGGGTGCTATTACGGAATTCAAATGGTAGGCAAGAAACAGAGAGTGAAAACCTTTATGATAGGATGCCATAAGTGGAATAAGATCACTAGTCCAGATTGTCTTCTCATCAAATTCCTTCATGATGTTGAGCTTCCCTCTTTCCTCGATATGGATTGGCTAGCCACAGCAAATTCAAGAATATTTAAACAAATGACAATAAGAATAAAAGAGAACTCAAGGCAGTGAAGTGTTTTAAACACCTGTGGTTCTTCTAGCGGATCCTTTAAAATCAGATGTGAAGACAATGAAGCTCCATCTGCTTTCATCATATGATCCCATGAACGTCTTAAACTGAAGGATTGTTGAGGACTATAACCCATATCCTTTTTTGAGCGGGGTATATCATTGGGAGTCAGTAATGGGCTTGAGGATGAAAAATGAGGGCGTACTAATGGATTTGGTCCATCTGTCAGTTGGAGAAGTAGACCAGATGGAAGAGGCCATATTGATGTGACAGCATGAGGAATAGGGATAGATACTTCATCACCTGCCAAAAAGGGTATCCAAATTTAAACCAGTCACATAATAATGTTTTGTTTTTAATTTTTAAACCATCAATAAACTTCATCAGCGATTAGTTATAAACACCTGATGCGCTATACATCGTCAAACTATCTACTTGTAGAACACAAAGAAGAGCTTCAGACAAATCTCCCATTCGACACCAGCAAGCCTAAAAAAACAGCATGAATGAAGATAGTCATTGGCATCTTAAAAAAGTTTTGATGAATCGTAGTATACGGTGAACTATGGTTTAAGTTACCATGATAACTGGTGAAGGTATACTGAACCTCTTGTACACTCTTGCTCCTTTTGACCATACTATCCTGTTACATTAATCGCAAATGCATTTAGTGAATTAGTTGACGGATGTGATTTACGTAAATGCAATACATAAAACCGTTTTCCCTTCTTGTACTACAAGTAAACAGTACCCAAACTTACAACGTGGTGCTTAACTAAATCATTTGCTTTGTTGGCTGATGTTATTTAATGAACCTGGTTAGTTGACTTCGGTCAGCCAATTATGTTATGCAAACTTTACAAATGTAAGCTTGAAAACTTGAGCCAATAAATGTCAAATATACATGCATACATACATGATTGCAACTATTTGCATATCAATCTTACATTCTTATGTACATGTGTGTGCGCAGTTGTACACATGTATGCATGCATTTATAAAATTTTAGAAGATGTTGACGTAATCACAACATTATAGGCCTGCACATATCAGTTGAATTATATGCACTATGTACAAAGACTACGATGTAAGAAATGTCCATCAGGCACCTATCTGTGTATGATTTTAAACCAGTATCCACGTGAAACAAGGATACACTTATAATCTCAACTTCTCAAGTCCTGAAATATAGACTACATGAAACAAGAATACACTTATAATCTCAGGTCCTGGTAGTAAAAAAACAAATTCACAGAAACATGAAACATGGAGACATATAGGCATTTCTGACACCGTACCTCTATTCTATAATTTTACTCGTTAATTAGGTACACAAGCTCTGATATGCTTAGTCGTAACCCTCACCCCCTATATTAACCAAAGCAAAAAAGGAAAACACAACGAACGTCTAACTATCATAATGAACAAAAATATAGCTCCTTACTTCAAACTTCAACAGTTTAGAAACTAGGGTTTTGTAATGTACAAAACATGTAAACTGTAAATTTAAGGGCTAATAGTAACAAAACTTTCTTAATCTGCTTCTTAGTTCAACAGTTTAGAAACTAGGGTTTTGTACCGTACAAAACATGTAAACTGTAAGATTAGGGGCTAATAGTAACAAACCTTTCTTAGTCTCTGTTCTCCTGTCTATAACTCTTAACCGAAAACATATTAACATAATGAAGAGCCCTGATATGGAAAATAAGAGTGCATCAACTGAAAAAAGTAAAGTTACCGGTTTCCTCTTATAAGAAGCTCATGATCGCTGCGATCACTCAACGAAGACGACGCTTCAGTGTCATCTGACTTGGCTTCGTCTCGCTGTCTGGTAACTTCTGGATCAAATAAAAAGTACTCATACTCGCCAGTGATCTCATCGGCAGATTTTCCGTCCAGAGCTTCAGCAATGAGGCCGAAGGGCTTGAACTCTCCAAGAACAGTGAGATGCCGGACTCTGATTGATGCCATTGACTGCTTTGTGATTAAAGTGTTGGATGAACTGAAGAAAGTGTTGCGGTGTGAGTGCAAAGAGGCGAGGTTGGATGAAGTGGTGAGCTGAAGAGGTAGTTAACTTCAAGTAAAAGAAGCTCAAACTACATAACCAAGTGAAAAGGTAAGAATTAAATACTTTGTGAACAACTTAATACACTTTAGCCTCTGCCACTGAGTAAAGTAACTCTGTATTATTTGCTAAAATATAAACATTACAAAACACACTAGAAACTCTAGGGCTGTAAACGAACGTTCGTTCAACAACCTGTTCGGCGGGAAGTTTGTTTATGTTTGTTTGTTTAAAAATGAACAAACATGAACAAGGAATCTTGTTCAACTAACTAAATGAACAAACACAAACAAAGACCATGTTCGTGAGGGTTCAATAAGATGTCCGTTTACGTCTGTTTATGTTCGTTATTGTTTGTTCATTAGATATTTTAATACTTTTTAATGACTTTTCTGATCCTATCATATAGATTTAAGCAAAATAATTAACTATTAAACAAAAAATATATCAGTTTATGTGATTAATTTATATGTAGAATTAACATATGAATATGAATGTTATAAAAAAAACACCAACAGAAACTTGGAGTTGAATTGAACCGTTGACAGTGACCATTTTCGGTTAGCCAATTCAAACAAAATATTGTTTGTGTTTGTGAACCTTCATTTCCTTAATGAACGAACACAGACAAGAAATTTCGTCCGGTTAGCTATTTGTGAACAGTTCACTTGTCCGATAAAAGCTTAACGAACGAATATGACAAAAGGCCTCGTTCGGTTCGGTTCAATTCGTTTACAGCCCTAAGCAACTCTATTGTCGGTAAAACACAGTTGCATATATAAACAAAAGAATATCGTAACTACCAAAAGATCATGTACATAATCACATTTACTAAGACTATAATTTAACCTAAAACTCTTTGTAACTTCAAATTAATGTTAAAAACTTGAAACATAAATCGAGCAGCTACAAATTAAGCTAACTGCCATTGACCAATACCTAACACTTGAAATTATTCAGCTAGTTCATTTGCTAATAGATCATAAAACATCAGAAACAGATATAACACATGCGGCATTTCATCGAACACCTTGTGTGCAATAAAGCTGAAATAAAACACCTTGTGTGCAATAAAGCTGATATAACACATGCGGCATTTTATCTGCAATAAAACACCTTGTGTGCAATACAAACCTAACACAATTATTCATAATTTAGAGTCCAATTTCAAACAACAAAGCTGAAACCTAAGTTCACAAAACAAAATAACACGTATTCAGTAGCTTACCGCTACTCGAGCAAAGAGAAGCTAAATCGAAACACTAAATCTGAAACCTAGGTCGTTGGGAGTCAGATTTCAATCAGAGAGATAACCAATGGTGAATCTGATAGTGATCCGATTGGTGATTTGGTGGTGAACATTGACTGACTCGTTGCCGATCAAGTGTTCGATGAATTGAAATAGATGGTTTGATTGAGGTGTGGTTTGAAACTGTGCTCTCGTCTCCCGCCCTTTTTTTGCTTTTTAGAAAAAAAACCCTAGCGCCAGAGTATGTTTAAAAACTGGTTAACAAAACCAGTGAGTTGCGGTGGGAAAACATATTCGTTCGGTATTGGTTAACTTTGCCGCGGTGCTGGCATCAAACCATAAAAATAAATTATTGAATGTCGAATAAAATATAAATTTCATTCTTAATTTACAAAAGAGTAGATTGATTGAACAATTCATTAGTCAACACAATCAGTATCGGTTTAATTAATAACTCACTTGGTTAGTAACCGTTTTCTAAGAATGGAAAATCGCAACGGCACAATCTATATAGCCGGTTAGGTTAATACCCGAATCCGTTAACCAGGCCATAAAAATAAACAGCCAAAATCACAAATAAGAGATTTTGGGGGTGTTTGGGTAGGGTTTAAACAAAAAAGCACACGTACCATGTTTTATTGTAATAATGTAATTGTTAATGATTTATAACCTCTTAATGATAGTCTTTTAATGGTCATTAAGAGGCTACCTCTTAATGGTTCACACCCTCTTAATGATTAAGAGATAGTCTTAAGCCTGAATGGTTATGAATCGTTAAGATGTAGCCTCTTAATGACCATCAAAAGGCTACCAAACATGCCAAGTTACATTTTGTTTGTTATTGTTCAAGCAAACTTGCAATGTCAAGGTTAATAGAAGTTGTACCAACAATTTCTAAAATAAAAAGTAATGAACGCGAAACATTATGTGGCCCTCATTGATTAAAGGTATACTTGGCATTCTACAAATTTAGCAATGACAATGACGCGATGTTATCGTCACCGGGTTTTTTGAGAAGCTTGGTCCAGGTTTATACGAATATTTAGCCCAATACTACTATTAGTTTCTGATTAATCTTGTTGGCGAGCTTAGATGACAACTTTTGGAATTTTTTGCATGTGTGTGCAAAAACCTGTACCATTAATGCAAACATGCCTTTATGATAAGATATTGTTATTCGTACTATACATATATTTTGTAGTTAGGCATGATTAACCTCTTATAAAAATACATCGAGATTTTGGATTTCTTTCAATATATCCAATTTGTGTACATATATAATGTAACCGTCAACTTCATACCGACTAAATCATATATACAGTTGACGTAGTGGCACAATAAGATATTCATAAAGTTGATCGTTTTGCGTGTTGGATGGATTAAACGTACTAGGCATACACTCATGCGCCATACAGACTACTACGACTATTTTTGGATCGACGAAATAAGTTGTTTAAAACCAAGAATGGGTTGAATGGTAACAGCAGCAAATTTAATTTAACGTTAGTTGGGACACCCGCCACAACATGCTGGCTCTTCGCCTCTTCTACTAGTTTAATTAACAAGAATGTGTGTATCTTTTCTCCCTTGAGATTTAAATATTTCTTACATAATAGACTAACTTATCCGCATGGTGCTATGATATGTTCATATTATTACGTGTGTATAAAAATATGCATTTGTATCATGTTTATGTTTATTAATAAAAATCAATATTCATTATAGGTTGTTACATCAAGGGGAACAAATTAGTTATATACCCACTTTATAAAGTTATGATCCCAGTTTAATAAATTCACACAACTTATTCTTCGTATACCTCATTTGTTTGTAGGTAACTTTGCTTTATGTGGCTATGTGTAGTGGAGGTTTAATTAGCAGGTGCTAATAGCTAGCCAACACAACGAAAACGTGGCCGTCATGCTGGGGCGCTACAGACAAAATCACTAAGGTGTTGTTTGTTTTTTCAGAGATAAAACATCTGCAGTCTGCGGACCATATCTGCAGGCATCTGCAGCAGAAGAGGTGGACCAAACATCTGCAGACTGTAAGAAGAAGACTGTTTGTTTTTAACTAAATGAGCAATTTTTTGTTCATTTGTTAAATAAACGAATATCCTAACAAAAGTTTCATCAAATGTTCGGTTCATATACAGTCCTACTTAAGTTGATTCTGGGATTAAATTGCCTGGTCTGTTTTCTACTACTACTACTACTAGAAGCTTGTGTTCATGAACCAAATATGTGTCTGCAATGAACATATTTAAAATCAATGATATATAAAAAGTGAGAGATTGATTGATACCATCAGCGACAGCCATCTCGATATCTTCCATGGTTATAAGCCCCTTTTCCATAGCTTCCTTCTGGTCCTGTTCAGCAGATTATTCAGTTCAACAAGCTAATTTAAACATGGTAATAATGAATTAATAATACATAAATAGTGAATGAAAGAATAATACCCGGCGCCATTTCTTCATGAGCTTACGCTTACGCTTGCCGGAAATAGTGGTCTTTTGGGGCTTATGTTTCAGCTTTCCGGTAAGAGGGTCACCGTGCGCCGCTCGCTTACGGTCGGCGATGGCGGCTCTCCGCCGCTTCAGTACCACATTGAAGACGGCCATCCCGATATCTGCTTCTCCGTGACTAGAGTTTCAATTGGGCGTCCATGGTTCCTTATTTGTATTGTCGATGGAATAAGTTACACAATTTCCCCCTCATGTATTACGAGTGAAGTGTCTGATGATGAAGGAACAAAGAAGAAGAAGTGGAGAAGAGGTGAGAAGTCACATGTACAAGACTTCTGGGAGAAGAGGGCGCGCAGACGTTTTTTAATGAAACGTCTTCGGAAAAACAAACGCACTGCAGAGCCCAACGTCTGCGCGCCCTCTTCTCAGTGCAGACAAAAGTGGTCAGGAAGAGCTTTTGAGGAAAAACAAACAGCACCTAAAGGTTTAACGGACGTGAAGAGAAGAAAAGAAGGTGAACGTTGCACGAGGATGGTTTAACAAACCCTTAACCACTACACCCTTGAAAAATAGTGGCTTAGCTAAATGTATACGTGATCAAATCGGGTTGGTCAAAGGAACCGGAACCGGTTCAGAACCGGTTCCATTAGTCAACATCACTGTTTAAACCGGTTCCATGGTCGAACCGGTTAGGGAACCGAACCGGTTCCCCAACCCTCGGACCCGGAACCGGTGGAACCGGTTCTGACCGGTTCCTAAACCGGTTCTTACACTGTAACCGGTTCCAACCGGTTACAGTGTAAAATATTATTTTTTTTTCGTTTTTCGTTTCCGCTGCTTGTGTAGGTGATGATTTGTGTTCTTCTGATTTCTGAAGAGGCTCATGCTACTTTTGTTGTTCACCCACAGAGCAATGGTAAACAACATATTGAACTTAATGCTATGAGTGTCAGCGTGTTTGAATTGATTAGTCTGTATCGTGTATCGTGTAATGGTGAACTTAAATCTGTATCGTGTTACATTTGTTGAGTTTGCTATGTATTATAGTCTTTTGGCTTACGCAAGTCAAATGCTGAATTATAATCAAGAGCGGTGTTATACGATTCGTATTTGTATAAAATGTTAAATAAAAAAAACAATTAACATAAAATTCATTTTATTTACTTTAAGAAGTTCAAAAAAAAAAGGTTACATGTTTTAAAATATTAAAAAACAAACTAACAAAACATTAAACTTATAAATATAAAGTTGTGACATATTATTTCTAGAAAAGCCTTCTTGTTCGTCGTAATTATTGAGTGGCGACTTATTCATCAGAATTACTTGTAGAAACGCCTTCTTGTTCGTCGTGCACTCGAACATCAAGTGGTGTTTCGTCTTCCAGAGTGGTTACGTGTTGAACACGATCGATTGAGTCCAAGTGATCCTTCAAGCAAATGCACATCTCCACCGACTCCGAATTCAGTCTTGTTCTTCTCACCGATATTACCCTGCCACTAAGAGAAAAAGCAGATTCCGAAGCTACCGTAGAAGCTTGGGCGGTTAGTAAATCACGGGCCATGGTGGCAAGAATCGGAAACTCGGTTTCCTTTACCTTCCACCAAGCCAAAACATCAAAAGTGCCATATTCCTCTTCGGATAAACCGGTAGAGAAATCATATGCACTATACCTTCCTAGTTCGCTTGAAGGGGTGTTACCCCTTTGTTTTTTAGCCGTTACGTTGCGAACGGTGTTCATAAGGCTAATCATGGGGTCTCGTACTCTAGTAGCACTTGAACTTGATGAAGACCCCCCCGGCGTAGGCATGTGTATGTTTGACCCATATTTATTTATATAAAAGTCATACATAAATTTAAAATTCAAGTTAAAATCATTTTGTGCATCTGTTGAAAAGTTTGGGTCAACTTCATGCATATCTAAGGCTGAAAAAATTTCGTCTATCACACATTCAACCCCGTAACATTTAACATTGGGTTTAAAGCGGCGGCGCAAGTAAAAATCGGTGGCAATTCAAGAAAGTATTTTTTTAATTTAAACTTCATTGGTAATATGATGTTTGAAAACATTGGACTTTTATTTTCAAATTCTTTAAGATTGTTAACGATTAAAAATAACTCCGAAAGAACCAAGGGACTTGTCGGATAATACGTTCCCGATAGTTTCGTAGTTGATGTTTTAAAAACTTCAAGAAAAGTCGATAAGTCATTGATAATTTCCCATTTCTCATTTGAAAAGGGGATTGCCAAATCATTCTCGGCAAGACTAGAATGAAACATTTGTAAAGTTTCTCTTTGTTTCAAAGCACTTTGAAACATTATGCAAGTGGAATTCCATCGATGAGGTACATCCCAATTAACTCCCAAAGCTTTTCTTCCCGTATCTTTACAAAATTTTCTATAATCCATTTGTCTTTTTTTACTTTTCTTAAAAACTTCATGTAGCATTACTCTAAAATCGTTTATAACCGATGTAACCTCATCCGAAGCAAGTCCGTCTTGCACGATTAAATTAATGATATGTGCAACACACCTTGAGTGAAAAAATACACCATTGCAAATCGGCGTATATTTTAATTTTAATTTATCAACCGCCGATGTATTATTCGACGCGTTATCAAATGCAATTGAAAATATTTTATTTTCTAGTTTATAAGTTTTTATAACATAATCTAAAATTTCAAACAAATTATCTCCCGTATGTGGATACTCAAAGAGTTCGAAAGCAATGGTGCGTTTCATCATTTCCCACGATGACGGGTCTACCCAATGAGCGGTGACACAAAGATAAGATTCGGGTAGACCATGTGGAGCCGACCAAACATCACTAGTTAAGTTTATTCCCGTATTTATATTTTCAAAATATGCAATTAGTACCTCTTTGGCCTTCTTCCACAATTTTAAACAATAACGTTTAAGAGTATGACGACTTACGTGAGTGTATTGTGGTTGAAGCGTATCTCGAATCATGGCGGTTAAGCGAGGGTTGTCGAAGTGGCTAAAGTGCAAAGCTTCTTGAATCACAAACTTCGCCATACGATCTTGAACTCGATCAATTTGGTATGTAAATATTCCGCATTCACTATCCATTTGCGTTTGTTGCGACTCGACGTTCTGTTTCAACGCCCTGCAATACGGTGTTTCGATGTGTTTCTTCAAATTTGAATTCGAAAGTGGGTTTAAATAAATCCCACAAAACTTGCACCGAGCCTTCAATGAATGGTCACTCAATTCAACCAAATCCCAATTGCACCAAATCTCTTGATTACGATTATGAGGTACAATACGAACGAAACTTGGTCCGGCGGTGGAACCTTGACCAACCGATGATTGTGAGGCAGCCATAACAACAAATATGAATATAGAAGAAGAGAAAACAAGAGATTAGAGAACTCAGAACGTTGTAATAGCGTTTTTTTGTATTTTTTTGCGTTCGGGTTTGCGTTTTGAGTGTTGTGATGAACCCATTACACCAAATACCTATTTATACTAGTAGTGGGGTGTTTGGGGAGCCAAAAAACGGCCATTTTTGACCCCAACGGTCAAAAAACGGCCATAAAACCGTTTCCCAACGGCTAGAACTACTCCAACGGCTAGAACCGGTTCCGAACCGGTTCCGGTCGAACCGGTTCCAGAACCGGTTCCGGTTCGGTTCCGGTTCCTACCCGGTCCACCTCCAAAAATGTCAAACCGGTCCCGGATTGTCGGGTTGAAACGGAACCGAACCGGTTCCTACGAAAAACGGGTAGGAACCGGTTCGGTTCCGGTTCGGTTCCACCGAACCGGTTCCAGGAACCGGTTTTGTTGTCCACCTCTAGCTAAATGCATGGTAATTGCATAACAATTTAACATATTTTTTAAGTTAAAACTTAGTCTTATGTGCTATGCATAAACATCACTAAATCGCTAATAGATTATAGATCCCTTAATAAAATATTTGTTTATACTCTAGTATTCATGGTATTGAAAAAGATTAGTAACATGTTTTTAATATTGAAAACCAAAATTAAATTGGTGAAAAGTAGAAACTCATTAACACAATAAAAAACTGTTTGGTTTCACAATTTTCCCTAGCTTATTCTGCCTTTTACAAGTTTAAATTTGGTATATTAGCAACATTAGGTGTCAATGATATTGTTTGATAATTGATATGAGACGATTTTTAAACCAATCCGTAAACAAACTATTTCATTCCTGTTGGAGACAAAAAAATGCTATAAAGAACTTAAAAATTAAAATCAAGAAATTAACATAAACTTGTTAGATCCAATCTATTAAACCTTGTACACAAACACCAACATTCAAGAAACTAACATAAAACTATCAAAAAACAACCATGATCCAAAAGACTCAACTATTAACGCAACATCGCGCATGAACTTGTGATCGAATTATCAACGACTTGCCTCAACCGTGTGGGCTTGCATGAAAAAATCCTTAGGATGGAAACAAGACAACTGATCATCAGCCCAACATATCCTTAACGTGTCGTCAAGAATAACCCGAATCTTCAAATCCTCCCCGCATTGATCATATTCTTCAAGAACATAAGCAAGATCCTCATCAGACCGGACATGAACTAACGAGTCAAGATCTTCATAGGGCAACGTACACCTCAAACTCATAGACGGTCCACACGCATTATCCCACAACTTCACCACGAGCTCCGTGTAACTAATACCGCGGTCAACTTTCAGAATCCCATTCGTGCCACCTTTGTAACGGAGTTCACCGCCATTCTTACCGGGTGTGATTGTGCCGCCATAACCGTAGTGGAATTTGATCTTCTTGTTGTTGGAACTTGATGATGTTGCCATGGGTGTTTTTGATTGTATGAAAAATAAACTTGTAACCAAAGTACTTTGTTATATATACTTTTTCACGACCGCCTTATTATTTGGTTATTTTTTTACTAGTGCAAGGAATTTATTTAAGATAATAAGATTTCCTACTTATTGTTTAAATTCAAGATATTAGCCTAGATCTTCGGTATGCAATTAAATGAAAAATAATGTATATTGTTAGAAGAATTAGCATAGAGGATTTTGAATGAAATTAATTTCAATACAAATTTAAATTCTTTCACTAAATATTTAAATTTGAATTGGAATTTAGTTTTTCAATTATAAAATGGAAATCAACACTCCTTAAAAATTGGATTTCATTTTTGTATATATAAAATAGTTATTGTATTGAGCTGTTTAATTTGAAGATATTGTTCTTTTGGGATTTTTTTTACTTATAAAGATGGGCTTATGAATTGCTTCGGCCCAGATCGAATAACCAAGGAGCAAATGCCCAACAACAACAAGGGTTTTACCGCCTCTTGCTCTTTCATTATTTTCATTGTGCATGATTATTATCTTTTAAGATCTTAGGGTGTGTTTGCGATTCCTTATTTAAGGTGAAAATAACTTTTTGTGATAAGGTGAAAAGGTCTTGTGAGTATTTGATAGGGAGTTTTAAAAGAAGTGTTTGGATTAACATAAGTCAATAAGTTATTTTTTAAAAAGTGTTTGGTTTAACTGAATGATGTAAAATGACCAAAAAGGACACCAATTGCAACACATTTGGTTATTGATGCGATGCAACTGACGACAACACTTGATTGCAATGCTAATGGTAACTTCATTAAGAGGAACACCAATTGCACACATTTGGTTGAAAAGATGAAGAGAGCAAGTGTAATGCTCGATTTTAGTAAGAGCAGTTAGCAGCTAATTAAACTTAACAACCGAGGGCAGGGGGCGTGTTTGAGACATTTCATCGAACAGGTTCAGTGCATCATTCAAGTTCCTAACTTTATGAAGCTTAGACCGATTATCATCCAAGTGAATGGAAGCAGCTTTAATAATGTGAGTACCAAATTGTAAACCTAACTGTAAAGATGAGAAATGGGTACCTCTGAAAGCATCAACAGCAGCAGATTTTTGAAAGATTCATCATCATCATTAAAACCCATTTTGAAAGATTTATTTGTATTTTGATGATCGGCAGGGAGGTAGGAGGTGAAATAATGAAAGGGAGCTGGTGGAAGAAGGGTGAATTGAGTATTTAAAATGGATAAGGAGATAAGTTAGGATATCCCAACTTATACAAAACCCATTTTTTAGCCTTACCAATAAGGAGAAATGCATAAGGACTTGTTACTTCCGTAACACTAAAATAGAGAAAAAAAAACTTATTCATCTTAATAAGTTATAAGGAGTGGAAAATAAGGAATCCCAAACACCCCTTAATGTTAGCTGAGGGTATATCTTTTAAGATCTTAATAATATTAACTCTTGTTACCAATGATCATGGATGGAGAAATAATAATTTTAAGATCTTAATAATATTAACTCTTATTACCATAAATATGATCATGGATGGAGAAATAATAATTAGTATTACCGTGTGTTACAAGCCAATTTAAAAATACTAATACATAAAATTAGCATCTTTTTATTTGTAGCTTATAGTTGGAAAAATAATAATGATTTTTAATTTTGAAAATATCTAAAAAGTAAAATATCATCGGCTTATCAGGTGCTCCGAAAAGACATTAAGGGGCTGTTTGGTAGCCTCTTAAGTCATTAAGAGGCTACCAAATAACCCTTAACTAGTATTTAATGAAACCTATCTTTCATTCCTATTGAAAACAAAACTATATAATTAGATTTCAAAGTTTTATATATAAATAAATGTTTTCTAAGTATAATTATTATTTTTTTATATCAATTACTATTAGAAAAAAGAAAGTAAGGTTATTTTATATGAGAGATATGTGGGAAAAAATGGTGACAAATAATATGCAGACAACACGTGACATAAGTGATTATCGGTGGAAAAAAAGTAATTTCTTTAAACCGGTTTATGCAAACTTAATCCAAACCAATTTTAACGGCTAGGATCCTAAACCGATCTAAACCAGCGAGTCGATCCCAAACCAAATGCGTTTCACCTAAACCGTTTTGCCACCAAATCAGATCGTTTTTTACGACTATAGCTATTCGTTGTATTTTTATCAGCCCACTTAAAACCATATAACTTTTTTTTTCAAGGACAACTAAACCCTTAAACATAGCCCATGGCAAAGCCTAAAGTAAAACCATAAAATTATAACGTGATCATAAAGTAAGGGCGCGCATAGGTCGTTTGGATCAAAACTATTAATAATTGAGATATCGGTTAATTGATAATCATAATCATAAACGATCGCTTATAGAGGTTTAGTTATAAGAGGTTTAGTTATAAGGTTATAATTGATGACTGGTCAGTCATGAGTCGATTAACCGTAAATTTGAACATAACTAAAAGAAGCCCAAAACAATATAATTGAGCCTTATTTGAGGATAAAAGTTTGACTTTGAATTTGTTAAGCATAGAACAAATTGTTATTACATGTTTGTATAAATTATTATTACATAACATTAAAAATGAATACTACCTATAACATTAAAAAAAATTACATATAAACAATTCAGTTTTGTCATGTATGAAAACCTCGTAAGTTATAAGTATGCATTCTTGAGTTTTTTATTTAAGGGTTTAGAAAATAAAATATTATAATTTTTTTCTTTTTTCATTATTGAGTTTTGTTTTTAAAAGAAAAAAAAAGAGAATTGAAAGAAAAATTATGACTTTTTTCCTCCAAAACTTCCGTGTCAAATATGGCCTGATTGTGAAGGAAAGTTTATAGCCTATTACCATATTACTAATTTACCATATCTTAATTCTTTTTTCCATGTTGCTATGGGGACATAATAGTAAAGTTGCAATTTTTTTTCATATATTTTCTTTCTAATCTGACTCAAGAATGTAATTAACAATTTTTTTTTAACTCGAGAATGTCTTTTAAGTATATAATTGTTTTTTCTTTCTTCCTATATCCAATCTTATAATTTATTTTCCTTGTATTTTAAGCTTGAGAATGCAGTGTAACGATTTGTTATTGTGGGTTTTAAAAAATCTTTAACCGGCATACCAGTTTTTGGTACGGTTTTGTTGTATCTTCTAATTCGGTTTTGTTGACACCTATACCCAAAGTAACCATTTTTCTTTTTCAAAAATTGTTGACTCCTGACCTGACCTGACCTGACCTGACCCGACTCGATACCCGGAAATTACAAACTGTGCCATAGACCGAAACCTAATTCAGCAAACTCACTGCTGTGCAAATTCACTGCTTTCATATAATCGAATCAATTACAAATTCATCCTCAAACATCTCATCATCAGGTATGCATGCATAAAGTTTTAATCATCCATTTATTTTCATCTTTTATTACCATTTCGTTATATATAGATGATTCAATAAGTTAATTGATTTTGCATTTCTGGTGTCTAATTAATCAATGTGTAATAAAATTATTGTTTGATTGATATAGCACACCAACTGTTCGATGAAATGTCTGAATGAAGTTACCTTTGTATTTGTTGGTAATTAACCTTTGAATAGGCAAGCATCACTTTGACTAATAATTTTGATGTAAACATTAACAATAGTGATATGTTTTTAAAAAACAGGCCAACATGATTTTTTTAATTAATGATTTTTTTTTATAAAAGTTAGTGTTTGCTGGTAATTTTTTTATGATTTTTGACTTGTTTTCACGGGCTAATACCCGAGACCGAATTGCCCAAGAATTAACCAAATTTTCCGATCAGTTATTCAGTTTAATGTTATACTTAATTTCTGCAATTGTTCTTTATGTCATTATTATAATCTAAACCGGTAGGTAGTTTAATCAAAGAGAAACAACTAACTAACTAACAAGCATCAAGTTTATAGTTTAAACGCAAAAACTCTACACGCGTTCATATTTGTTGCTGTAAGTTTGTGATTTTAGAGTAATAATTTGCAATTTGTGCTTTTGAAGAACAAAAATAGGTTAAAATCAATCTTAAGTTAGTTTAAACATAATTATTTCACACACATTCATATTTGTTGGTGTAAACCTACATTTCACAACTAACCTAATGCACTCATTTGAAGATTAGGTAGCTATTTCAGCTGTATTTTGTGAATATGGCAAAGACGACAGTTGGTCTGCGACGATCCATCTTTACCATGCCTTTTCTCTCTGACAGAATTAAACAAACAGGTGATGTGCATTCTTATTTCATTCCTTAATTTTGTTCACTCTATTGTCTTTGGTGGATTTTTTTTAAATGAACACAAATATGATTTAGTGTGTGATAATAATAATAATTGTTAACAATAGTTAAGATGACTCAAATCATTGTCATCTCTTGAAGTCTGAACATACCAAATTTGTCACTGCAGAAAATGAAATTGTTCAAATGTTCCGGTCATCGAGTCCCAGAGAAGATACAAGAAACTCACCTGTCAATCAAAGAACATCAAGAAAGAACAACTCTGCAAGGACATTAGACGAGAGATTTATCAGGATATTAAAGATATTTAAGTGGGGCCCTGATTCAGAAAAGGCTCTAGAGGTACTAAAATTAAGAGTTGACCACCGTTTAGTTCGCGAAGTTTTAAGCATAGATGTAGACGTTAAAGTCAAGATGCAGTTTTTCAAATGGGCCGGTAAAAGAAGACACTTTGAGCATGATTCAACTACTTACATGTCTTTAATATATTGTTTGGCTGATTCTGGAATGTTTGGGGATATGTGGAAGATGATCCAAGAAATGGTACGCCAATCAGCTGTTATCGATCCTAAAGATTTATCAGAAATTGTGAAACTATTAGGCAAGTCAAAGATGGTCAACAAAGCACTCTCACTGTTTTATCAAGTCAAAGGTCGAAAATGCAAACCGACTGCAAGTACTTATAACTCCATTATTATAATGCTAATGCAAGAAAACCATCCGGACAAAGTATACGATCTTTACACCGAGATGTGTAATGAAGGTAATTGTTTTCCCGACACGATAACTTACAGCGCGTTAATGTCAGCGTTTGCCAAATTAGGTCACGATCAACCTGCTATAAGATTATTTGATGAAATGAAGGAAAACGGGTTTCAACCGAACGCTAAAATTTACACAACTTTATTAGCAATGCATTTTAAATCCGGTTGGGTTGAAAAGGCTCTAGATTTAGTGAAGGAAATGAAAGATAGAAACTGTGCACCGACTGTTTACACGTATACCGAGTTGATAAAAGGGCTCGCGAAAACGGGGAAAGTAGAAGAAGCGTATCGGGTTTATATAAACATGTTAAAACAGGGTTGTAAGCCGGATGTGGTTTTGATAAACAATGTTATAAACATATTGGGCCGGGCTGGGCTTATATCCGATGCTAAAAAGGTATTTGAAGATATGAAATTGTATCATTGTGAACCGAATGTAGTGACATACAACACTATGATTAAAGCTCTTTTTGAATCTAAAGGTTTGTCTCACGAAGCTTGTATATTGTTTGAGAAAATGAAGGAAAACGGGATCGTTCCCAGCTCGTTTACTTACTCGATTGTTATTGATGGTTTTTGTAAAACAAATAAAGTGGAAAAAGCGTTGTTGCTTCTAGAAGAAATGGATGAAAAAGGCTTTCCGCCTTGTCCAGCTGCTTATTGTAGTATTATTAACGCTCTCGGGAAAGCGAAACGTTACAAAGCTGCAAACGAGTTGTTTCAAGAGTTAAGGGAAAATTGTGGGTCTTCTAGCTCTAGGGTTTATGCTGTTATGATTAAAAATTTGGGGAAATGTGGGCGGTTGGATGAAGCCAAGGATCTGTTTAACGAGATGAAGAAACTGGGGTCCGTTCCGGATGTTTAAGCGTACAATGCACTTTTGTCGGGTATGGTACGAGGTGGTTTGATGGATGAAGCATATAGTTTATTTAGGGATATGGAAGAAAACGGTTGTGTGGCGGATATAAACTCGCATAATATTATTTTAAATGGTTTGGCTAAATCTGGTGGCCCGCAACGGGCGATGGCTATGTTTGAGAAAATGAAGCAGTCACAAATTAAGCCGGATGCGGTTAGTTATAACACACTTCTTGGATGTTTTAGTCACGCGGGTATGCTTGACGAGGCTGCAAAACTGATGAGAGAGATGAGGTTATGTGGTTTTGAATATGATGACTTTACTTATTCATCAATACTTGACGCGGTTGGAAAGATTGATGATGATCATGTACATGAAGCTGCATGAAATGATTTTTGTAAGCTTTTATTGTTTGATTCAGTTATTATAATATTGGAGTTGTGTGTTTTTTTGTTTCTTGGTAATAGTTATCTGCTGCAGCTAGACAAGCCTGGGTCGTGCTTAGCTCATTTAACCTATGAGAGTTGGAGCATGGCATTGGCCTGACTCGTTTATTTTTAATTTATAATGATAAGTATATAATTATATATTTAATAAGGGAATATCTCATAGAATAGTAACCAAGTTTCAATAGTGTTTCAATTAGGTCACATGCTCATTTAGGCTCTCGAGCTCAGCTTGTTCATTACTTTTTATTTTTAATATACTTTGTAATTATAATTGTATATATCGCATAATTGTTTAATAATATTTCAATATATGGTACTGACAAATATATAATTATATATATTATATTAAATTAAAATTGTATAATTCATAGTCTTGTTTAGGCCCGCAAGCCAATTGAACTCGATAAGTGAAGCTGAAGCTCGGGCTCGTTTAAACTCGGCTGATTTGAGCTTTTAGCACAGGCCGATCTCGAGTAGCTCATGAGAGGCTCGGTTAATTTACACTCCTAGCTGCCGCTGCTGCTCTAGTGATCTGTTTATGCTCTCGTGATCTTGTATAGTTGGAAGTTTAAGATCACCTTAAGGTGGGATGCCTCTTTTTCTTATCTATGGTTTACCTATATAATTTATAATTAGTTTCGACATTATGATATAAAGTGTATATGAATGGATACATCTTTCATAAAAGTAGTGTCACGTAAACGTTAGCTAATAATATAAATGTGTGTTTTTTTCTTATTAGACCATCTTTAATCCCGGCGTTTGTGAGAATCGCTAGGCCGATGTGAAAGAGACGCAGTGAGAAGACATGATGAAAAATATGTCTCCACGACTTCACGTGTGTTCAAGGACGGGAGAAGGAGATTTGCGAGCTTTCGGGTTGAGTACTATTAAAGGTGAGATTAAATGGCCTGTTATACGATACCAGGGTGTTATAATATTTGTTGTTTTCAGAAAAATTGCTCTTTTTCATATAATACTTGTCATCATTAGATAAAAGAATAAAAGAAAACTAGATGTGGTTGATATAGAATCTTAACTCATTTCTCTATAGCAAATCTATGAAAGTTCAAATTTAGATGACTTTTTCAGTGTACAGACTGTGGGCATTCGTATTAAATTGATTACGACCGGCCTTTTAATTCGTATAAAATTGAATAAGAAATTTAGGTTCAAAATACGTACTATTATTTTATTGTATCAGACTTTACTCCTTCAAACAGTCCTGGAAGAATGTTACAATTAAATATTAAATATAGAAAATGAATAATAAAATTACGCAAATTGTGTTAAGTCTAAATACGGATAGACTCAAGTCAGGTATATTATAGATTGAAACCATTGCAAGATATGCGGTGTGTCTCACATCGGTTGTATGAACATATGTGGGGTTTATAGACCAAATGAGTTCTCTCATCCACCATATTTATCTTTTTGGGCGAGTTCTACTGTTTGGATTGTAACATGATGGCATAGGGTGATGTTGCCACAGTGATGGCAACAGCGGCGTCGCGATGGTATAGTGACGGTGGTGGCGGCGGATGGCGGTGATGGTGAAGCATGCAACGACAATTGTGGTGGCAACAAATAAAATAAGGTGATGCTAACACGTTTGAAATTTCACAAATAAATAAGATGTTATAACCCGTTTAAGAAACCTCAAATTTTTGTTTGATGGTTAAGAAGTTATTTCACAAATAAATAAGGTGTTATAACCCGTTTAAGAGCTATCCGGATTTGATGAGACATGACCCGCGAAAAATATTGTTTGATGATGAAATGTTTTCACAAATAAATTAGATGTAAAAACACTCATTTAAGGACCATCCGAGTTTGGTGAGACTCGCATGAGAAACCTCTAATAATAAAATTAAGCAATAGGGTTGTCACTTTTACCCGAAACTCGAAAAAACCCGTACCCGAACTTACCCGACTTGAAGAACCCCCGAACCCGAGAAAAGACTACCCGAGCCCGAACCGAAGTAATTCGGGTTGGTTCTTAGGTTTGATTTATAATATTTGGGTCAACCCGAATAAACTTTTAGTTTTGAAATTAAATATATTTTTATGTATAATAAGCTAAGTCTTAGCCAATAAAGTTTAATTTGTAATCGACTGTTGTCATTCTAACTATTATGGATCAATTTCTTATTATTAATTTAAGGTTTCCGATTATTACTAATTGTAACCGTAATCGAACAACCAAATCACGCCCGATTGAATACGATTATGATACGAGTTAGTTTTACTCTTCTTTTGAATTGTTTTATCAAGTTAGGTTATTATTTGATTATATGTGTTATAAGCAAAGTAGAAGATGTTTTAATTTTAGCATTGTAGTTTTTTTTTTAAATTGGTTTTGTGTTTTTTTTTCTATAATACTCGAAACCCGATTAACCCAACCCGAAAAAATCCGAACCCGAAAAACCCGTGAGAGATTTGGGTTGGGTTTCGGGTCAAGATTTAAAACTTTGAAACCCGAACCCGACCAGAAAAACCCGAAACCCGAAAAAAGAACCCGAAGAACACCTTTATCAAGTAATTTGGTGGCTTAGGAGAGAGTGAAGAGCAACAATATAATGACACATAATGTTTTGATAGACATTCTCTATTCGTATAAATATAGATAGAATATTATACTAAAACATGTGAAAAACTTTAAACTAGTAATTAAGTTAAATAATAATATCAAGCATATGATTATTATTAGAGGCAGACGAAAGTCTTGGTTGCTAATGGCCGGACAAAAGGGGACTACGTACAATATGACGAATCAAATGACCTGGGCGGGCCATAGAAATTGTCAACGCCGTTGTTTGACCATGCTATGGTCGGTTTGGATTATTAATGAAGATGGTGATTAAACAAATGACCACATCATTGACCCATTCTAAGTCATAACTAATTGCCTAAGGAACTAGCATCATGTAACACATCACAACAAGACAATATTTTAAAAATAGTTTACTTATAATAAATAGTTTACTTTAGTCCAAAATTATAGCTTTATCATTATAATTCTAACATTCTATCACAAGTAACAACCAAGTCATCACATCATATTTTACCTGATTTACTTAATTTTCATTTCAATGGTTATGTTTAGTTACAAACTAAGATCATATTCATCTGAATCTCTATCTCCATCTATATAGTTTAACTAATTTAAAAACATTGTTTCCTCTAAACTTTGTTTATTTTTTAACAACCTCACACATCCGATTCTACGTCTAAATCTATATCCTATTCATGCACTTATTTTATTGTTTTTCCCGTGATTTTATACACTTCCAGATTTATATAGATTGATGAATAGTCACGTCTAAATATAAAGGGTAATTGATGCTTTTATCAAAAGTTTTTTTATTATAGAGATTTCAGGTTTTTTTTTATTTCATACTCTATATTATAGAGAAATTATAAGTTTAAAAGCTTAATATAAGTGTTTCAATACATATACGGCCATAGGAGAAAAAATGATTTATGTGTTATATTATAGTACATACTTTTTCATGTCTTGTTCTAATACATACTTTTTTATGTAATGTTCATCCCAACTTGAGTTCGAGTAACCCATTAAATATTTTCTAAAAGTAAGACTCGTAAAACTAATTATGAAGCTGTAACTGATTATATGAATTATAAAACAGGAAATAAGAGTTAAAATTAAATACATGAACAGCAATATTTTTGTATAGAAATATTATAATGACTATTTTTGTTGACGGAAAAACAAAAGGAGAGGGGGGTGTTTAAAGTTATAAATTTATAATGTTTAAAGATGTTTGACCTTTGGCAAGATCTGGTCTCATCTGGACCAAATATATGCTGATTTAATAACTTTTCATGAAAGTCTCATGCATGGTTGTACTTTATAGTTCTCTAACTTGCACATTCAGCGCGTGAAAGTTGAAACACATCATCGCCTCTTTTTTTTAAATAAAAGAGTTAATAGCCATTTTCGTCCCTGTGATTTGCTACTTTCGCCACTTCAGTCCAAAGTTTGAAATTTTGTCAATTTAGTCCTTATAGTTTTAAACATTAGCCAATTACGTCCCCACGTCTAACGGCATCCAACTATGCCGTTAGATTTAGGGGTATTATTGTCTTTCTCCTATTTATATTTAGTTAATGGTCAGTTTCGTCCCTATAGTTTGATACTTTTGCTACTTCAGTTCAAAGTTTGAAATTTGTCAATTTTATGTTTAATTTATTCAGTTTTTTTTGTTTTTTTTTTGTTTTTGCTACTTCAGTCCATGATGGAATTCATTGGTAATTTGGTAAAGTGGTCAGGGTAATTCTCTAAAACCGAACTATATCGAAAAAACCAAAATCGTTTATCTGATTAATGCATAATAGTTAGGGTTTAGAGATTAACATATCGTAGCAAACATTTGGGTCGAAATCAACATCAGGAGGTCGAATATCCCGTATTTCCATGTTTGCTCAAGAAATTAATGCACTAAATCGCATGTGTGTTCTTCAAATCGTGGTATTGTTCTTGAATTCGTCGGATTCAACCCTATAATTGTAGTCGATATGAAGAATTCAAGAACAACACCACGATTTGAAGAACACACATGCGATCTAGTGTATCGATTTCTTGAGCAAACATGGAAATGCGGGATATTTGACCTCCTGATGTGATTTCGACCAAGATGTTTGCTACAATATGTTAATCTCTAAACCGTAACTATTATGCATTAACCAAATAAACGATTTTAGTTTTATCGGTATAGTACGGTTTTAGGGAATTACCTTGACCACTTTACCAATGAATTCCACAATGAGGGAGAGTTTAGAAAATGTCTAGAAACTAAATACGAGGGGGGTATGATTATTGTTATCGACAGAGTAAACGTAAACCTGTTTTGGTCGATGCTTGATGGTTTTGGGCTTGGCTTATGCTCTTAAAGGCTATAGACAAAAAAAAAAGAAAAAAAAGCTGAATAAATTAAACATAAAATTGAAAAATTTTCAAATTTTGGACTGAAGTAGCAAAAGTATCAAACCACAGGGACGAAACTGGCCATTAACTAAACATAAATAGAAGAAAGACAAAAATACCCCTTAAACTAACGGCATAGTTGGATGCCGTTAGACTAGAGGACGTAATTGGCTAATATTTAAAACTATAAGGACTAAATTGACAAAATTTCAAACTTTGAACTGAAGTGGCGAAAGTAGCAAACCACATGGACGAAAATGGACATTAACTCTAAATAAAAAACTAGTTGATTGACTCATGCACGGTACGGTGGGAATAGGTGTGAAAATGGGATGTGTTATTCATACACCCTATAAAGGGTGTATGAATATCCAAAAATGATGTATAAATAACCATTACCGTGAAAATCGATTGATATGAGTTTAGTTTGTTACGGTATATGCGTTCACTATATATTAAACCATATGTGTCAACGAAACGATAAAGACTTAGATAAAATTCATATCGAAGCGTAGATAAAAATATTTTTAAAATGTCTTATTGTATCAAAACTAGTTAAAATAATATACGATATAAATTTAACTAATATTTCTAATAATAATGTAAAGTTTACTTTAAAATTTAATTTAACTTTGTCAAATTGTTAACCAAATTATTAAATTTACTAGACTTAAACTGCCAAATAAGCAGACTTAAATTAATGTTTTATATGTATGTAGTGGTTTAATTAAAAAGTAAAAAATTTTCATCTGGTCAGTGTTATGTAGATATGAAGGTTTTTACTAATTGTTTTTATTAGACAATATGATTGTTTAATTGAAAACACAATTATTTTTTCACTATAAAGACAGGAGGCCATTTTATTTGAAGTTTTTTTTGCCATGTTTGTTTGAACAAATGATGTTTTGCACATGGATGCAATTAACACATAATGTCAATTAAGACATGTGTTTTGCACTTGGGTGCCAATTTACACGTAGTATTTTACACGGTGCTAATTTATATATATGATGTTTTTCGCGCGTGTTTACACACAACTTTTGTAATCTTTCTCATTTACCCTTTCACTCCCAAAATGCATGGCGCGCTTTAATTGCTTTCTGGCCTTTTTAGCGGACCACACACACATACTCTCATACGAAACGTACGAATCAAAGAATAAAAAGTGAAGTTGTGGCATAGATGTAGTTATATTAACTTAATTACTTTAGTTATGATTTATGAAATAATCACGGTACAAAAAAGCAACTAGTCACATGCATATAAATAGTGAAGTTATTTGCTTAGCTAGAGTAATCATATAGTTATACCCAGTGTAATTGTTAAATAACATATTTTGAATGTGATGGAGTTTTATGTATATGTTATTTAATTACTCTACTCATGAAAACAACTACTCTAGTTATATACTTACATTATTTCTCTATTTATGAAAATAGTCACTCTAGTTATATGTTTAATATCTAATTATGTAAATACTCTGCTTATGAAACTAATTTCTTAATATTATAGTTTTTTTCTCTCTTCATGCAACTCAATGTTCCTCTTTCACCCATTAATATCAATTTATGACAAGCACAAATGCAACGACTTGATTTATATGATTGAATTTGCATGACATGTTAGTTCAATTGAACGAGTTCGTAAAATTTCAATTGATTGATTCAATTAATTTCGCATGAAACCTCTTGTAGAAATTCATGCTATGTTTTTTTTCAATTGATCAAGATGCATGCATGCATTGTCTCGTTTTTTTTACGACACATTATCCTATAGTAAATATTAAGTTGGTTTAAAATACTGTGTAGTTATATATGATACTGTTAAGTACAAATTATTTCCTTTATAATTATGCTAGATTTCAGATTATGTCTTTTAACTTAAAATAAGTGCAACAAATATCTCTGAACTTCAATACTCGTGCAGCGAAAATATCAGCAACAAAGTGTGAGAACAAGAACCTCTCCACGCCACCTGAAACGATTTTTGATTCTTCTAAGTTAGCACAAATAGACACATTATCTAATATATATAATAATATATATAAAAGAGAGTTTTGGTGTCGCGATGCATTCTACTGGACCAGGTGGCGATAGCTTACTCGGACATACCATTTTGATTAATTTTTTTGTTTTATTTTCATTTTTTTTTTTGCTTTGTTTTTATTTTTTTAGTTTAGGAATGGTAACATAAAATGACTGAATTCGTGTTGACTCACCGTCTTAACACTCGTGACTGACAACGCTTGCATTTTACTAACACTCAACTTTTACCAAACAAATAAACGTTGCTTTAAATATCTTAAAAATTTATATTTTAATCTTTTTATATGTTAATTTGACCGAATTCTTGCCAACTCACCGCCTCAAAACTCGGGACCAAGAATGCTTGAGTTTACCAACACCTGAGTTTTACCAAATAAATAGTCACCGTTTTAAATGCTTATTTCTTTTTATTTTTAATCCTTTATATGTTAATTTGACGAGCTTATTTTTTAGGTTCTAACGCACGGATTTTACCAATGTTATTTATGACATACCAAACATAACTGATACTAGCCGAATTCGTGTCGACTCACCGTTGTTACACTAGAATTTTACCAACGCATGAGTTTCAAGGCCCGGGTTTTGCCAATGTCCGGGTTTTACCGACCGAATAAATATCTCTTTATTCAAAATTTATTTTTCAGGTTTAGTTTCGGTACCGTAATGAATGTCCACTACTGCAACGCCACGAGTACATAAACAAATCCCAACTAAGGATGAGATCGGGACCGCACCGGTACCTACCGGTCCCGGTCCCGAAAATTGCGAATTCTTGGTACCGGTACCGAAATATTCGGTTCGGGACCGGGACGGTACCGGGATTAAAGGTAAATATTCAGGAAATACCGGTCCTGTCCCGTAACGTACCGGTCCCGGTCCCGTACCGATACCTGTACCGATTTTGCTCATCATTAATCCCCACTGCCCAGGTAAATTTCTAGTTATAGTATAATATAATTTCACTTTAAACATTAAAAATATTAGTAAATTCTTGTTTTTACATTTTTGCTGACTAAAAGAACGAGTACTTGTTGGAACATCAGTAAAGAAGTGTGTGGTCAAGAACCTATCCACGTCATCCTCGTGTTGAAACAAATGCATATAATATAATTTCACTTCAAAATTTGAAAATATATCTGAATTTCTGTTTTTTGACATCCATGTTGACTAGAAAAACGAGTACTGGTCGAAGCATCATCGATGGCGTGTAAGGGAAATAACCTCTCCACGTCACATATGTGATATGTATGAAACAAATCTCGACTAGATTATTTTAATGTCATTTTAAACTTTAGAAATATCATAAATTTTCGTTTTTACATCCATACTGAATAAATTAACAATTACTGACTAAAGCAATAACAACTAAACGAAAGGTCAGTAGCCTCTCCACGTCACCCCCGTCTGACGTCCCTCACTTAAAAAGCAACGCTTAATGTCTCCTAAAGTAAGAAACCTATTAACCCCATCTCTCTTTTCCCACCACAAACAGCTTGCCGCCCCATACCACCCTCTATCAAGTCGCCGTTCACAGAATTTCAAACCACGAATCACGGGTCCCGGTTCTCAAAAAGTTTAACTTAATTCAAAATCTCTAGTTATTTTTCAAATAGGTACTTTATTAAACTGAATCAACTTTTTTTTATCAACCGTTAAGATTTTCTATACTGGGTTCATACCCATAGTTCATACCCATATCTCAATCCATTATTCCTATTTTAGTATTTTCTAATATAGTATTTTTATCAAAAACATTTATGTCAAACATACCTTTTAACTTTTAAGTTTAAGGTACCATGAATATATGTCCTCCTAAATGCCACGTATGGTTAACCCAATTGACTGTCACGCGCTTAAGCAACACGTGAAATTAATAATTTAACAAAATCCTCCAAATAACTTCTATATTTGTATCTAGACCGTTACTGACTTAACATAGTTTTCAACGACTCCGTCATGAACGTGTATATATATACTTGTCATTAGCCAACACCAAAAATTATATTAAGCTTTCATCAAAAGTTGTACAACAATATTATTTTTGCTCTCATAACATGTCTGGCGCCATTGTAACAAACTCGCAGGGGTTTGTATCATCACCTATCTTTCGTCAACCTCCGTCATCACCGTTATCTATCCGTCACACATCTCCTAAGCCGTCATCTCCGGTTTCGTCTATAAATAAGCATGCTAATAAGTTCGTTGACTCAAATGCTACACCGTCTTTCCTTTCTAAGAGGAAGAGGCCAGCTAGGATTCAGATTCCCATAGCACAAGTGAGTTTTACTAATGAGGTTGTTAAGCCGGATGATGACGTGGCGGAGATCGAAGAACATGGGGAGGAGTACGCGGTTTATTGTAAGAAAGGAAAGAGAGGAGCTATGGAGGATCGGTTTTCTGTTGTTTTAAATCTCGTTGGAGATTCAAAACAGGTAAGGTTTAAACAGTTTTTAATTTTTTTTAATATAGCTATCGTTCTAAAAAAGTAAAAAAAAAATGAAAATACATTGTGTAATATTTCCATTAATGGTATTAACTATTAAGTATTAACATTGATATTTAATTGATATAGGCTTTCTTTGGGGTTTTTGATGGCCATGGAGGTGTGAAGGCTGCGGAATTTGTAGCGAAGAATTTGAATCGAAACATAATGTACAAATTTGCTAACAAATGTGAAGATGAGATTGTTGAAGCTGTTAGGGAGGGGTATCTGGCTACTGAAGAGGTAGGTCCCAGCAGAGCCCAGTTGGACCCGTAAGACTCACCTTGAAGAGGAACGTCTGCGCAGAAACCAACTGGATCCGCAGGACCAACCATGCTCAGAGACGTGACGTCCTTACGCGCAGTACGCAAGCTGTTCCCGCAGGAAATGCCTCCCAATGGTGAAGGACTCCGCCTGTCCCCGCAGCCTCGGATACAAGCCATCAGGGAAGGCCACCCGCGCAGCAAGGCTACACGCACAAGGCACTTAGCTCTCAATCACTCAGTGTCACCTGAAGGAATGAGCGAAGCCGGGAACTATCCCGCACAAGGGCGGGAGGGGGAATACTCCCGCCCAAATAAGCCAGTCCGTACGATACAGGAAGATCTTCTGTACTGTACCTGACGAGGTATGGGAAAAAGATCTGACTAAAGATACGACAGCTTATTGACAACAGTATGGCGAGCAACATGCTCCTGTACTGTGTCACTATTAGCCGCTGCCTACTCACCAACTACTGCCATACCACGTGCGTAGCCGGCAGTTGGTGGAAAAGGAATAGTACACAGCAGGCCTGGTCACTATCAGCCGCTGCCTACCCACCAACTACCAGCAGGGCACGTGCGTAGGCCACTGTTGGTGGAACAGGAACACTGTTGCAGCCGGCCACACCTCCTTGGAAACCTACCTTCAGCTATAAATACCACAAATGGTATGACCATCTCATCTTAACATATCTTATCATATTATCATCATATTATACCTGATATCTGCTCTAGCAATATCTTAATATACACTTATATTTAAAGAGCAATCTAGTCTGATTCTCACGCCGGAGGGTGGTCACAAGGAGGAACCCCCCCTTCTCAGTGACAAGCTCACGGTGTCTGTTTTGCAGGTTATCAGAAGAACCATCTTCTCAGGGTCTAACCCCTCGTGGGAAACATCTATCTAACCCCCAGGTTACCAGTAATCTGCCCGGGGTTCGATTAGTGTTTCTTCGTTGGCGCCATCCGTGAATAAAGCTAGAACATTTTTCTCCAGTTTTTTCAAACTTCTAAGATGGTTAAAGAAACTCCGGTAACCACAACCCCAGCTACTGGGGGGAATACCGGCAACACAGTTTTTACAAACACTACCCCGGTTACCCAAGCCGGGGCAAGTAAAGTAAATTTTACAAACACTACCCCAGTTACCCAAGCTGGGGCAAGTGCAGTAAATAATCGCTCACTGGGATTCACCGATACCCAGTTAGAGAAACGAACAAGACTCCCCCGCCAAACACTCGATGAAGTTAAGGCATGGGCGGAGGCACGTCAAAAGGAATTCCAAGCTGAGTTGGACGAACGCTTGCGTTCCGTCCAACAGGCTGACGAATTCGAATAATACTGGGAGGATGACTCGGAGGAGTCCGACTCCGACGCGAACCCTCGCCATAGGGCAAAAGGGAAGCTTAAGGAAACGGACTCCCAACCGAAAAGGTATTTTGGACAAGCCTTCAAACCAAAAAGCACATGTGGAAATCCACGAGACTTCTCCAAAACATTCAGATCAAACGTTGCAAATGCGGGAACGTCCAAATTTGCAAGGGACATTGCAGAAGCAATTGCCCCAAAAAGTGCCAAGCAAATGTCCAGCATAGGCACATGTGATGGTATATCCGACCCGGATGATCATTTGAACAGATTCATAGCGGGGCCAACCGTCTGTAGTTGGACGGAACCCACGTGGTGTTACATGTTCCAAATGACGCTTGTCGGGGCTGCTAGAGCGTGGTTCGATCGACTACCGGTCAACCACATCTACGACTGGGCAGACTTCCAACAGAAGTTTAGCCAACACTTCAGCCAGCAAAGAAAGTATACCGAGGAGCAATGGACAATCCTCAAGTGCATTCGAGAAAAAGAAGAATCCTTGCTAGACTTCATCACCCGCTTCAATTCGAAGAAGCTAAGTCTGGGTAACATTAGCGAAGATCTTGTTCGCGCTGCCTTTATTCAGGGCGCGAACGACCCAGAGCTCATCCGCACCTTAACGGGCAAAGACGGCATGCCATCCACATGGGATGCCATCATGACAGCAGCTAAACGCTTTGCGGAAACAGAGAAGCAACTGGGTAGAGATCTCCCACAGAGCACAAACCTCTACACCCAGAAAACAAGGGAAGACAACGTCCTTACCGCCCGATTAAACAAAAAACGGAAGCTAGGCATTTGGCAGTCAAGGGTAAACTTTGACACCTCATCCGGCTTGCAGCATCGGTTAGGCGGAGGGGATAATGTACATACAAACAAGAACTCCAGATGGACGCCGCTCACCAAAAGCGTCACCGAGATATTCACTACTGAGGAGCTCCCATGGCCAAAGCCACAAATAATCCGACATCGTCATAATGCTGATCGGAGTAAATACTGTGACTTTCACAGGACAAAAGGCCACAACACTGAAGAATGCATAGACGTAAAGGACATGGTCGAAGCATTCGTCAGAGATGGGACGCTCGCGCACCTCGTGGCGCAATGAACGCTGAGCAGGCTGATGCGTGTAGAACCTCGGCTGGGGAAAACACGAATAAAATTCCAGCTTCAATGTGGAGACTACATGCTGCGTAAAGAACGAGATTCCGAACAAGGTGCGTATCGGCTCGATGGCACTCCCATCCCAACAACATGGAAGGGAGCTCATTTACACAGTTTGCATGTAAATCAATTCCAAATTTGTAAAGAAAAGGCCAAGAGCCACTTCTAATGGAAATGATTCTCCTTAAAACATCGACACTGATGATTTTACATTTATACTTTTATGAACTATCAACACTAATATGCCGGTTTTCACCGCATAATTACGTGGAAAGTCGTTGCATGGGGAAGGCGGCAAAACCCGCATAAACCCAAAAAATGACAAACCTTCACGCAGGTCAGTTGAAGGGGAAAAGTTCAGTTATCCCACTAAATGAAAGTGCCGGTCTATCCGCATGAATCATAAGAGGAAACTGAACACTAACCTATTAACAACCGCGCGTCGAACGGTTAATTTATTCAACACTAATATGCCGGTTTTCACCGCATAATTACGTGGAAAGTCGTTGCATGGGGAAGGCGGCAAAACCCGCATAAACCCAAAAAATGACAAACCTTCACGCAGGTCAGTTGAAGGGGAAAAGTTCAGTTATCCCACTAAATGAAAGTGCCGGTCTATCCGCATGAATCATAAGAGGAAACTGAACACTAACCTATTAACAACCGCGCGTCGAACGGTTAATTTATTCAACACTAATATGCCGGTTTTCACCGCATAATTACGTGGAAAGTCGTTGCATGGGGAAGGCGGCAAAACCCGCATAAACCCAAAAAATGACAAACCTTCACGCAGGTCAGTTGAAGGGGAAAAGTTCAGTTATCCTACTAAATGAAAGTGCCGGTCTATCCGCATGAATCATAAGAGGAAACTGAACACTAACCTATTAACAACCGCGCGTCGAACGGTTAATTTATTCAACACTAATATGCCGGTTTTCACCGCATAGTTACGTGGAAAGTCGTTGCATGGGGAAGGCGGCAAAAACCGCATAAACCCAAAAAACGGCAAACCTTCACGCAGGTCTGTTGAAGGGGAAAAGTTCAGTTATCCCACTAAATGAAAGTGCCGGTCTATCCGCATGAATCATGAGAGGATACTGAACACTAACCTATTAACAACCGCGCGTCGAATGGTTATTCAAAACAGAGAATTTCTAACAAAAAGGATGAGGAAAACCTACACGCAGGTCAGATATGGGTAAAGTTTAGCCATCCTCCCAAGTGCAAGTGACGGTCCTACTCGCACAATCACGAAAGTGGAAGCAAAACTTCACACCTATTATCTACCACGTTCAAAGGCTAACTTATCCTCAAAAAGGATGAGGAAAACCTACACGCAGGTCAGATATGGGTAAAGTTTAGCCATCCTCCCAAGTGCAAGTGACGGTCCTACTCGCACAATCACGAAAGTGGAAGCAAAACTTCACACCTATTATCTACCACGTTCAAAGGTTAACTTATCCTCAGAAAAGATGAGGAAAACCTACACGCAGGTTAGACGCAGGTAAAGTTTAGCCATCCTACTAAGTGCAAGTGACGGTCCTACCCGCACAATCACGAAAGTGGAAGCAAAACTTCACAACCTATTATCTACCACGTTCAAAGGTTAACTTATTCTAAAAACACTTGGAAAATTGCTAATTTAAACTAAAGTATGGAAGTCATATAACGTTTATAAAGCAAGGAATCCAATAAAAGAAGCGGTCTTACCCGCACAAAGATTTATATTTCACAATGATTCATTACAAGAATGGCTGGGTAACTACCCGCCTACAAGAAAATAAATCTATACAAGCTAAATCTATCCTAGCAGTGGGAAGGGATCTTCAGGATCAGGCTTCAGGGCCACTTCCACTTGGACCAGCACCGTCAGTAGAGCGTGGCAGTTCAAGGAAAGCCTTAAAAATAGCTAGCCCATCATCAGCAGCAGCAACTTCATTCACCTTCTCCACCACCGGATGCGGGAAGGCGGCGTATTGATTCACTGCTTGGTCGTAAACAGCTTCAGTATCAACATTGTACAAAGGGAAGTTGGAAGGCGGGATGCCTTTCTCAACGAACCCTAGACCAAGCAGGAAGCCGACCTTTTCCCTATCTTCGTGAGAAGCGTTGAGGGCTGCGCTCATAGCATCGTCATACGACGTCTCAGCAAAGACTCGATGCACAACCTACAAAGAAAAAATACAAGTATCAGAACCTTTTCTATTTACAAAGAAAAGCGTAAAGACATGAAAACATACCTGAGACAACGCTTCTCGAAGAAGCCATTCCTTGGCAACCAGAGCTTCTTTGAGGGCAGCTTGAGCTTCGTTACGGGCGCGTTCGGCTTCACTCTTGTTGAGGTTGGCAAGCAACACTTCTTTAGCCGCAGCCTCTTCGACGCCCTTTAGCTTCCGCTCAGTATGGTCAAGCACTCCCCTCTGGTCCAAGATCTCCTGGAGCTTTTTGGCGTCTTCCATCGCCAAGGCATCATGAGCCTGCTGGAGAGCCTCTAATTTGGCTTTAAGCTCTTCATTCTCCACGCGTAGAGGCTCAGCAACAGCTTCAGCCTTGGTGGCCCTCTCGGTTGCGTTCCTCGCAGTTTCCTTAGCCAGCCGAAGCTGTTCATTAACAGCTTGGGCAGCCTTGGAACGGGCCTCGAGTCGAGCCTGAACTTCAACCTCGAGGGCCTTGAAGGCCTTCTCCTTTTCCGCAGCCACTGCGGAAAGCCTTTGGTTCTCCTCCCGGACAGCCCGCGCTTGAGCTACTTCTTTAAGGCGAGCTGCTTTTAACTTGTCGTTTTCACGACAAAGCAGCTCGACACGCGGCTGCATCCGGTCCAGGAGAACCCGAAGCTCATTGGTTAGCCTACCCTCCTGGTAGCTAGCCATGGCTTCCCCCAACGCACCACTGGGAGCAGCGTGACGAGCCCATTCCACTTACTCTTCAGGGGTGCGAAGGGTTGTTCCTCGGCGAATGTTCCATCGTGGAACATACACTTCATTGGAATCCGACACTGCAAAAGCACAAAGCAGTTAGGAAAAGATGATAAAAAATAAAAATAAAATAGGTCAAAAGAACCCTACGCACCTGTAGGGTCAATTACAGGCCGATAGCCGCCGAACCCATCACCTGAACCCAACGGAAATCCATCCAAGAGGTCAGGCAGATGGGAAGGTGGCAGAGATTGGCGAGAAGCCCCATGCTTACCTGATGGATCGGACGTCGTTGCCGATGGCGGGGGCATGGTAGCAGCCGCCGCGGTCGCCGCCGCGGAATCCGCAGCAATAGTAACCGCCGGCTCGGTGAAGGATGCTGTAAAAATAGCACTCACAGCCGGCGGTGACGTCATCACAGCTGGAACAGTCGGCTCAAAGGAGTGAGCAACTGAACCAGCGGATGCAGGCGCAGGCGCAGCCGCCTGGGTCGTCGCCTCAGGTAGGCTGACCGGGCATACCGTCATTGGCGGGGAGATACCACTCTGCACTCCACCCTGGAATGCGTCAACATCCACGCCTGCGTAAAGAAGATAAGTGTTAACGATATTAAACTATGAAGATAAAAGCTAAAGGAAATTTGTACTTACGGATTTTCTTGAGTCTGAAAGTACGGACGGGCGGGATGAACCCGATGGGGCCGGCCTCTTCACGCCGGTCACCGTTGTCATCCTGGGCTCTTCGGTGACAGTTGTCACAGCCTCCGGAATGGTGATCTTGTCACCACCGGGATTCCCCGCCACCTCTTCGCTCCCGGTCTCCGAGTCAGACAGAGGAGCTGGATCGGCTGTGGAGGCCACCTTCTCCTTCCCCTTCCCTCCGGCAGCCTTCTTCTTCCGCACCAACGGAGGACCATCTGCGGATTCCTCATCAGAACATACGATTAGAGGAATTCCAGCAGAGGTTTCAACATTGAGGGGTCGAGGGTCGAAGAGCGCCTTACCTGGCCGACGGGCGCTAAGGATCTCATGGCCTAGCAGATAGACCTCCACGAACCGATCCGCCGTTTGTTCTAGGATGGGCAACTCGTTCTCGTCTAGAGCGCGAGTACCCATCCGAGCGGGACCGTCAGCCTCACGCGGGTTCAGGAGCGACTGCAAGTCGTTCCCCTCTGAAATAAACAGGAAAGAAGTTAGAAGAAATTCAAAATCAACAAAAAGAAACAAAGCATACCGTAAGGAACAGAGTTCGAACCGTATTCGAGGACGATTGGGATCTTTTGCGCATCGGCAGCCTTCCACACCCGGCTCATCCCCAGCATCACCATCCCGGACTCCGCAAACCGGTAAACCGGAGATTGGACCCGAGATATCTTCGCAAACCATTCCGCCTCCTGGTAGTTGGAGGCGTGAAGGCTGGGAAGTGCTTGCCCGTTCTTGAATTTCATGGCAATGGGGATGGCGCGAGCGGATATGAAGAAGAATTCCCGCTTCCACGAGCGAAGACTGCGTGGCAAAAAGCAAGCTGGCAACAGCTGTTGACAGGACGCATACGATGAATTTCGCGGCCACGCGCCCGAAAAATCGCGCCCACGCGCCTGAAAAAGCGTCTGGAATGACCATGTACTGTCACGTCACCATAACTTCCTGCACGATCTGACACAGTCAGAAGAAACCGTCGCACGACGTTTCAGAGTTTTGGACTGTTCTTTCCACCAACTCTTCGAATTTCAAAATTCAAAAAGATTAAAAAGTAAGCGGGAAAATACCTCTTACCTTGGCAAACAAGTAACCGTAAGACGGATGCGGGTACAGTGTAAAGGCAAAACCCTTCACATACCTAGCACCCGCAGGGAATTGAAGCCAAGAAAACCTTGGCGAACAAGAAACCGTAAGACGGATGCGGGTACAGTGTAAAGGCAAAACCCTTCACATACCTAGCACCCGCAGGGAATTGAAGCCAAGTATACCTCGGCAACCAAGTAACTATAAGACGGGTGCGGGTACAGTGTAAAGGCAAAACCCTTCACATACCTAGCACCCGCAGGGCTCTTTGAATAACTATAAGACGGATTCGGAGTTTTTAGAACAAGATGTTAATGGTGGTACTTCTTGTGTGACCGCATTGATTCGTAAGAGCAACCTTATAATCTCGAATTTAGGTGATTGTAGGGCGGTTATGAGCCGAAGTGGGGTTGGAGAGCCTTTAAGTGTCGATCATAAGCCTTCAAGGGAAGACGAGAAAGAAAGACTCGAAAATTTGGTAAGAAATTGATTTTTAAACATGAAGCATGTAAAATGTCATTGTTATTCAAATCTAGGAGGTTGATCAAGTTGTTGTAATTATAGGGTGGATATGTTGATTGTCGCAATGGTGTTTGGCGGATCCAAGGTTCCCTGGCGGTATCGAGAGGAATAGGAGATAAAGATCTTAAGAAATGGGTGATTGCAGAACTGGAAACAAGTATAATAAGCATTAAACCCGAATGCGAGTTTTTAATCCTTTCTTCTGATAGGATTTGGGATATGGTAATATCTTACCATATACATTTTGTTAACATATTTTATCTGTTTTAACATGTTACATATTAAATACGACTTTAACCGATCATTTTATTAAAACCGCAGTTGCTATTTGCTAATTCACTCTACATTGATGTGTCTTTTCAGGTTAGTAACCAAGAAGCAGTCGACATTGTCCGCCCCTTTTGCATTGGAACTGTGAAACCGGATCTAGCATCCGCGTGTAAGAAGCTTGTAGGCTTATCAGCAACAAGGGGTTCTTATGATGACATGAGTGTTATGATCATCCGGTTGCCTCATTTCATGCCATGAACATATAATAAGACATCAGTCATGCCTAATTTTGAGAATCCAACATCAATTGCACACAAAACCATTAGTTGTTGGAATCAGTAGCTCTTCATTGTTGATCCTGCTCACAATCTTAATTAAGTTGCTTATTTGATTGTGTTTTTTCATTTTTATGGGACTTGCAAAACAATATTGCAATTGTTTTGAGTTGACCAAATAAATGTTAGTCATTAAATAACTTAATAATGTTATTATTATTTCTTTTCTGTTATTTTGGGCCATGAAGATTATAAGAATGCGAAGTGTAGGGTCAAAAAAGTTAGGAGTCATGCCTAATATTTGAGAAACCAACATCAATTACTCACAAAAATATTAATTGTTTGGACCAGGTACTTTTTCAATGTTGATCCTACTCACAGTCTAATTAAGTTGATTACTTAATTGTGTAATTTTATGGGACCCATAATAAAATACTACCAGTGTTTGAGTTTTTTTTAACAACTAAATGTTACACTTTACAGGGATTGAACCTTCTATATCTTATTCTACATTCTAACACCTTACCACCTCATCCTAACCAAAATTGGAAGTCATTAATTAACTCGATAATGTAATTTTTTCTGTTATTTTGGGCTATGAAGATTAAAAGAATGTGTAGGGTCAAACAAACTAGGCTTAGATAGCTAATAAATATATAATTAAAATGTAGTCATACCTAATTTTTGAGAAACCAACATCACACAAAAATATTATAATTGTTTGGACTAGGTAGTTTTTCATATTGTTGATCCTACTTACAATATCAACTAAGTTGATTATGTATTTAAGTTGATTACTTAATTGTGTATTTTTATGGGACCCACAATACAATATTGCAGAAGTTTTGAGTTGACCAAATAAATGTAAGTTGTTAATTTAACTTAAGTAATGTTATTTTTACTCTTTTTAGGGTCATGAAGATTAAAAGAATGTGAAGTAGCAACTGAGTCAAATAATTTAGGCTTGATATGCTAAAAAATAAAATTTATGTCCAAAAGTAGACGTTCTTGATTCGTTTTATAAACCCGGTCAACATGTTGGTGTCTGCCGTTATATTCTAAAGTAATGGTTTTGCATGCTTTTGACTTATTGTTGGATATCACATTTTGGTTCGTGTTGACCGGTTCATTTAGCAACATAAACATATCCACAATCACAAATTATGAGTTTTATTTCTTTTAGCGACATAATATATCCACATTTGCGTTTGTGTGAAGGCCTAAATAAAAATGAGATTACATGACCTTAACATTGCAATTAATAATAATTATAATAAAAGAAAAACGCTTATAACGTGCCTCAAACTCATGATTTACAACTAAAAGACACATAGGTTTTCAACCAAATCAATTTTACTCGTCATTATAACATATATAAAAAATATATATCTATATATAATATTTTTATTTCAATGATTTAGTAGTCTTAATTAGTTAATTATGTGTGAACCTTAAGTCCTTACTTGAGTTTGATGACCCAAGGGCCGACCTTGCTCAGTAGTCAATATACACACCAACCTTTAGGTGGTTAAGAGAGTCAATAGACGATAATTTGAGATTTCAATAACAGAGACATTTTTTAACCCTTTATTACTCTCGTATTTCACACTCATTTGAAGACTTTAACTCTTAGGCACTCTTTAAAACCACAAAGGCCGGATTCTGGCTTTTTATTTGAACGGCCAAGAAAAAAAATCCCAGTTACCCAGGATAATTTAATGGCAAAAGACAACCTCATACGTCCGTGATTGCAGACAACGCTAGGTAGCCCAAGTCAATTAACTTATGTTTTGGGGAAAACCCACCGTGTGAAGGCCGCTATAGTAAAACCCGGTTGAGATTAGTATAGAACTTGAGACCATGCACATTCTCCCAAGTCTTAACTCACCCTCCGAAGTTAGTCATTTAACTTCATCAATAAGTTATAAATACGCAATTCTAAACACCACTACATCTTCGTTTTGATCTACTCAGCATGAACCAAGCACGCACGGTACGTAAATCTCTACACAAGGTTTATCGTACACACTTGTTTTCGCAACTTTTAAGGTTTGTGATTGAAGTGGAATTAGGATACATGAACAAACAACAAGGCCTTGTTCATGTTCGTATGTTAAGCTTTTATCGGGCAAGAGAACGGTTCACGAACAACTAACTGAACGGAATTTCTTGTTCGTGTTCGTTCAATAAAGGTATAAGTTCACAAACACAAACGAACGAACACAAACACATGTTTTATTTGATTTGGCTAACCGAAACAGTGATTGTCAAGTGTCAACGGTAGGGTCCAGCTACCAAGTTTATGTAGTCGTGTAAGTATTTTAATTAACATTCATATTCATATGTTAATTTTACGTATAAAACAATCACATAATACTCGTGTATATATATATATTATTGTTTTATAGTTAATAATTTTGTTTAAATCTATATATGATAAGAGTAGAAAAGTCATTAAAAAGTACTCCGTATTAAAAACCTTTAATGAACAAACATGGCGAACATAAACTAATAGTATCGAACGATGATGAACACAAGTGAACGAACATGGCCTATGTTCATGTTCGTTCATTTAGTTAATCAGACGAAATTCCTTGTTTATTTGTGTTTGTGAAACATCACCTCAGAACAGTGTGTGATTATTGATATGCCAATGCAGCCATTGAGGAAGCCAATCGATGCTACTTCAGCACTACTGAATCCCAATTTAAAGCTTTTCGCTTTAAAAGGTACAACTTATTGTTTATTAGGTGTTGAACGGGTTGTGTTTGTGGGTCCAACCCGACTTAAACCCAAAAGTTTGGCACAAACCTGAATATGAAGATCGTGTTAGACACGTGAACCCGAACACAACCCGTTTAACCCGAAAGTTTTATAGTTTTCTTTTTTGTTTTCACATATTAATACTTCAAAGTTACATTTTTACAACAGAAAAAATAAAAAAACTTATATAAAAACAATTAGATATTAATTGCAAACCTTATGTCAATTTCCATTTTAGTTTTAGGCATATATAACCATTCAATTTAATAAATTAAAAATATATGTGTTAAACAGGTCAACCCCCGAACCCGACCTGTTTAGCTAAATGGGTTCAACCCTAAAAACTGACTCGAACATGTTTATACCAAACCTAAACACGCGTATTTCATGTTAGGCTCATGTCGTGTCACAAATGTTGAACCTTCTGGTAAACATGCCCTGGTCTTTGGCTGCCTGCAATTTGAACATTTAGAAATACATTAGTTTCTGCATATAGCTAATTTATGATGTGTTTTTCTTGAAGTTCAACTCCCTGAGAGTACTATGGATTACGTAATGCTATATAGTGTCGAGACGAAAGGCAAAGTGAAATCTCATAACATGCCTGAGCAGGTGACTGTGTTTTATAACTTAACATTTTAATTATCTGCAACATTTACATTTGATCACATTTCATTCTCTAGGTTATCTTTTGGAAGTGGGTTGCCCCTAAGATGTTGTGCATGGTAACCGAGACGTCGGTGTATCATTGGTTAGTTGAAGGTACATTGCTTTCTTTTTGTTTTTTGAGTTTTGCCACATCAGCTGAACAACTCGGTGTTCTGTTCCTTCGGTGTAGGTGATTCTGAACCTGTAAAGACGTTTGATAGAATGGCCAGTTTATCAAACAGTCAGGTAATCTACAACATATGTGATCCATCCGAGAAATGGCTGGCGTTGATTCGAAGTGCCCCTGGCTCACTAGAGGTTTGCTGTTACTCATTAGTTAAACGTGAACGAATTGCAACTTATCTTTATGAATCATTTTATTTTTAATAGTTGCTTATAGATCATCTAACACAAAGCTACTTTTACTTAATAGTTAATTATGCTTATACGGACTAAAATCGGTTTCTCTTATGTATTCATTGCTCTTATATGTTTTTTCAACTTGTATAAATACTTACAAGTATATCATGTGGCATAGGGTCATATGCCTTTACAATTGGGTTATGTAGTTTTTAACTGTTTGTCAATTCTTGGTTCTTAGTCTGATTATGTTCATGTATGTGAATATTGTTTTTAAATGATGGTAAATAGTATTTTCTAGATGAAAAAATGAACAGTTCATAGAGACCCCAATTAGTCAAAGGAAATATGCAAATAGGGGTGCGCATGAAACCGAAAAAAACTTGGTTTTATGTTTTTGTAAAAGGTTTGGTTTTGCATGTAACAAACGGGTGAAAAAACAGAATTTATAATACATTTATTTTTAAACTTTTTTTCTTATTTTAAGTAATTAATAAGAATTTAATAAACATGTAACTCAAATATTTTAGACCAAATGTATTATAATCAATTAAGCTTTAATTAACATAAGATTTAGGCCAAAATTCATTATTTTATACCGAAAACCAAAACCGAAAGGTTTTCAAAAATTCAAGTTTTTGTTTCGTATTTGACCAAAACTGAACCAAACCGAACCATGCATAGTCCTATATGCAGCTGTGATCTGTTGATCAACAGAGAAGTCAAGCTCTTGAAGCGCATATGATAACTGATAAGTATAAATCCTTAACCAGTTACTGAGTTCCTGATTAGTAGAGCAGTTATTTATCCTTGTTTTCAGCATCAGTACTTGGATGTTCATGTTTTTTATTATCAGTGTTTTCCTGTGATCGACGAAGCAGCATGTACGTCTTTGTTTCTAACTTGTAGCTGTTTTACCTTGACAGAGACCCGAATCAGTCAAAGGAAATGTGCAGCAGTATTCTGTTGATCAACAAAGAAGTCAAGAGCATGCGATAAGTATCCCACGCAATCCTTACCCAGTTCGTGACTAGCGGAGCAGTTATTTATCTTTGTTTTTAGTATTGGTACTTTGGATGTTCTTGTTTTTGATTTGCAGTGTTTTCTTTGTAATCAGAGATCAGCCCCTCTCGAATCGGGCCGACTATCTTTCAGTGAATTCTTTAATCTGATTTCAGACTTTCAGTATGTTTTTATTTTTTAGCTAGTTGGATGCAAGTGATCACATATTTATAAGTGATCCCTTTATTATTGTTTTCCAAACACTTAAGCTTTTATACACCTCTCAAAATGTATAAAAGTTGTGGAATGTTATTTGGCTATTTACATCTACTTTCAGAATTTGTACACAATTAAAACTATGTAAACAGTTAAACACATGTACATCTACCTACAGAATTACGACATTTCATATTTAACAATTTAACCTACTACTTAATAGTTACATAATCTATCCTAAGCTTATTTATAAACAAGAGTAAAATGATCATATTGTTCTCATGTGCAACTCACATGATCATAACCAAACAAATTAACGAGATTAGGGTAAAACAACACCGCCTGTATAATGCAGAAGCTAAAACATGAAAAACGATTGTTGTAAATACCTCAAGTAAAAGATAGAGTTTGACCTACTATATATATTTAAAACCCATACGACGGTGTCACGGTGGATTTGATTGGTCTACGTGACACCATTCCCATGCTGACACTTCATTTTTTTTGTTTAATCTTTTTAGCCTACGGTTTAGTATCTGTACCATCGATAACGATCGAATTATATGTTTACGATTTAGTTGCAATTCCGTCGTTACCGACCGAATTCGTGTCGATTCTCCACTGCAAAGCGCGGGTTTTTGTTATCGGCGATACAGTCCAATAATTCCAGCCGAATTCGAGTCAGTTCTTGGGCTTTTTTATCCGTTTAGATATACTAATTTGTTGTATTTTGACGGGGACGATTTTGTTTTCTTTACTTTCGTTTCCGTAACTCAGTACCGATCGAATTCGTGTCGATTCTTCGTCGATTTAAAGTGAACTTTACAAAGAGTCAAAAGCACGCATGATCAAAAGTCTCCCTCTTTCATCTGCAACACTTTGAACAATCAAACCTGCAACATTACACAGCTACTCAACATGTGGATTATAACCGCCATACGAATACTACTAGTCTCCGCAATGATGTCCTTAGCAACACACTTCTACTTACTCCTATCCTACGGCCGGACCAACAAAAACAAAGCCGTAGGGTTATTCCACCCGTACATTAACGACGGAGGCGGTGGCGAGCGAGTCTTATGGTGTGCGGTTAAAGCTGTTCAAGAACAACGGCCAGATCTCGACTGTGTTATCTACAACGGCGATCATGATGCTTCGCCTGACAGTCTACTCCGTCGTGCCGTTGATCGGTTCGGTGTTAACCTAATTTCACCTCCCAAGGTATAATTTCAACTGTTGTAATTTGTAAACCCTAGGTATTGAAATTAGGTGAAATGATATGAATATGTGATGAGTTAACGTGCATTTGTATTTTGTTTATTGATTGTGATGGATCTGATGTTACTATTGTAGTCTCATCATCATCATCATCATCATCGTACTCAGTATATCCCACCAATAGCAATGCTATGGTAGGGTCTGAGGAGGGTAAGATGTAGACAGCCTTACCTCTATCCCATAGGGATATAGAGACTGCTTCCGGTGAGACCCCCGGCTCGATAGTAGTTTTGCATCAAGCCTTGGACATAAGGCACATAGCACTCAATCATCGGGACACCGGCTGATTGGTGCATGTGCCCTTGTCTTTCGGCTATCAACGCCACCACATGATGCCTGATTAACCTTCCGCCACTTTTAACGTTATTTTCATGAGATTAGTAAAATAATGTCAAAATTAGTGCAATTTTACTTTTGCCCACCTGAGGGTTCACACATATATACATTATATGCGCGCACCGCAAGCAGGGCGTCATATTGTAGTCTGATAAGTGAAATTTTAAGTGTTGTAAACACTAGTTGCTGAATCACAAAGTTTAAGATGAAATTTTGTGCAATATGTGGTACTGCCTCCGTCCCATTATAAGTGTCCTAGTTTGACTTTTCAAGTCTTTTTTTTTGCAAACTTGACCGTAAATATTTTTGTTCGTGTCATATAATACTTGATGAAAATTATATCAATGTAAAATACATTTAAAACCCAATCCATTCATATATTTTACATCAAGTATTATATAACACAAACAAAAATATAGTCGGTCAAAGTTAAAGAAGAAAGACTTGAAAAATCAAACTAGGACACTTATAATGGGACGAAGGGAGTATAAGTTAACCTACACTTGTATGATTGTGATTAGGGCTGTAAATGAACGGAATCGAACAAGGTCGTCTTGTTCATGTAAGTTTGTTTAAGCTTTTATCGGATACGCGAATGGTTTACGAACACTTAACGAAACGAATTTTTTTGTTGGTGTAATGGTTCACAAACACAAATGAACACAAACAATGTTTTATTTGATTTGGCTACCAATTTTGTGTTGGTGTTTTTTCTTAACATTCATATTCATATGTTAATTTACATCTGAATTAATCACATAATACTCATAGTCATAGGTATCTTTGTTTTATAGTTAATAATTTGCTTAAATCTATTTGATAAGATTACAAAAGTAATTAACAATATTAAAACTTTTGATGAATAAACATTAACGAACATAAACAGCCATAAATGAACGCATTATCATTATCGTACGTTCACACGCAAACGGACATGGCCTCTGTTCGTGGTCGTTCATTTAGTTAATTAAACGAAATTCCATGGTCATGTTTGTTCGTTTATTAAACAAATGAACATAAACGAAGTCCGCTGAGCGTTGGGTTCATTTACACTCCTAATTTTGTCGTATCTGATTTTACAATCCTAATTTGTTGAAGCTGTTTTGCCTAATCTGCTAAGTAAAGTTTATGATTTCTGTACAATGTTTATATCAGGTTGTGCATTTACACAAAAGGAAATGGATAGAAGAAAAAACATATCCTCGTTTCACTATGATTGGTCAAAGTCTCGGTTCAATCTACCTTTCATGGGAAGCTTTGACCAAATTTGCTCCATTATATTATTTGGATACAAGTGGATATGCATTTACTTATCCACTTGCTCGGCTTTTCGTGTGTAAGGTTATTTGCTACACACATTATCCCACAATAAGCTTAGATATGCTCTCACGAGTCCATTCACAGAGTTCCATGTATAATAATGACGCCTTTGTTGCTAACAGGTTTGTTGCATATTTCTTTGATTTTTTGTTTTTTTTGTTATAGCTAATCTAGTATGAAAGACTGAAACAGTACTTGTTGTGACAGTGCTTTGCTATCACGGCTCAAACTCGTTTATTACACAATTTTTAGTTGGATGTATGGATTTGTTGGCTCTTGTGCAAATCTTGCTATGGTAAATTCTTCATGGACACATTCGCATATTGAGAAGCTTTGGGGAATTCCAAATCGAATTAAACGAGTTTATCCTCCTTGTGATACAACCGGATTGCAGGTTTGCTTTGTATTCTTTACTAACTTCCACTAACTTCTGCTGTAAAAAAACATGGTTTTGTTCATAACATAATAAAGAAGCTTCATAGCCAATTGTGAACTTAACAGGCACTTCCACTTGAAAGAAAAGCAACACCACCCATAATCATTTCAGTGGCTCAATTTCGACCAGAGAAGGTGTGCATTTTGCATAAAGACCTTATAAATTTGTTGCCTTGTGAAATCTTTAAGAACCGGTTTCTCATTTTAGGTTATTTAAAAATTGTATGTCAGGCGCATACTCTTCAGCTTCAGGCTTTTGCTCTATCCATCAGTAAAATAGGTTCAGATGTTTCTAGACCCAAACTCCAATTCGTTGGTAGTTGTAGAAACGATGGTGATGAAGCAAGATTGCAGAATCTTAAAGATTTAGCTGTTGAACTTAAGGTTGAAGATGATGTAGAGTTTCATAAGAATGTGAGCTACAGGTTTGTCTCACTTTACTTTATATATATATATAATGCTATATTAGAGGCTTGGGTAATTGCTTTAATGGGTCTGGGTTTTAAACATATCAGTTTTTAGTACGGGTTGTAATGGTCCCGCTCTTGAAACTAAAAACATGTTTATGATTACTAATGATGTTATTTTAATAATCTAAGTTTTTAAATGACACTATCTAATAAGTGTACGCTTTAAAAGTAGACTTTGGGCGAATCTTAACATATTTGAGCCATTTGACCCGTTCCCATTTTAGCTAGTTTCTCTGATTTGACCCCTTTGTAAACGAACACGAGTGGGGCTTGTTCATGCTTGCTTCTTTAATTTTACCCGAATGAAAATAAACTCGCTCTTGTTCGTTTATTTATTTTGTTACTCAATTATCCAAGGATTGGTTCTTAAATCTTAAGTTTGATTGAGGTGATGTGTTGAATGAACATAAACGAACGAACGTAAATGAACACACATATGCGAATGTAAATGAATAAACATAAACGAATGTAAGTAAACAAACTTAAATGAAGTAAATTAACAAACATAAACGAATGTAATGGACGTTCATGAATGTAAATGAACGAACGGGACATGTGTTCATGTTCTTTCGTTCAATAAATAAGCGAACTTTCCACCAAATTATTCAGAAAAAGTTCACTGAACGTTCAGTTTGCTTACAGGCCTACCACCAACAGGCAACAGTTCATAAGTAAATGGATCAAAATAATGCTATTCTCATACCACCATATCAGTCAACAAGCTTTTGACTTTGTTTTCAATGCAGGGAGTTAGTAAAGCTATTGGGGGATGCGACAGCAGGGATTCATTCAATGATAGATGAACATTTTGGCATTAGTGTTGTAGAGTACATGGCTGCAGGAGCCATACCCATCGGTAACTAAACAAACCATGCTGGATTACTTTTATTATTACCTATTTGGGCTAAATGACATGTTTAAATTGTTTACAGCTCATAATTCAGCTGGACCTAAGATGGACATCGTGTTACCAGAAGAAGGGAAGGAAACCGGGTTTCTCGCCCAAACTGTTGAAGAATATGCAGACACAATTTTGAAGATTTTAAGGATGTCAGAATCCGAGAAGCATGAGATGGCTGCAGCTGCAAGAAAACGGGCTAGTAGGTATTCAGAGCAGAGGTTTTACGAAGATTTTAAAGCTGCGATTAAACCAATTTTAAACCCGTGAACTTTAAGATCATGAAAGATAAAGACAAGGATGCCCAAAGTCACTTCTTTTAGGTGGTAAATGCGAGTTGATGTTTCCACACGGGTTAAAATACCCTACTGATGTGATATTGTGATGTGTTTTGATGATATACGCCTGTATAGGGTATGCATGTGTATGCCAGGAGGTCTTAAAAGAACATATGTTTAAAAAAACATGGTTGAATACTTGACTTGATGAAAGTACTAACTTTTAACACATGTTACATTTCATTGTGATAAAGGAGTTAATAGGGTGCTTCACAGTTTATTTGAAATTTATTTTTTGAAAATTGAAACAAATAAGAATTTTGGTTAGAATTTAGAATGATGATTCAATTTGAAAATTAAAAAACAAAAAACAAATTTAGGATTTGTTTGGTTCGAATTTTGGTTTCTTTAATACCAATTCGAATAACAGACAACCTTCAATTGCAATGTGTAGTCATCTTAGAGTAATTAAAAAGGTATAATTGACTTCCTGTAATTTGACTATGATTTTTATCATTTTAATTTGCTAAATTAAGGGACTTTTGTCATCTTCATAGCTTCTTTTTTATAAATCTAACCAGAATTGATACAAACAAAAACAAATATGTAATGTAGAAAATTGTTAACATTGATTACTTTGAAAGCATCATACATTACTCCTATTTAAAGTTTAAACCATAAATGCAAGAGAGAGATAGTTACATACCTTTTATACTTACTATCTAAACATCGGTTTTGTTGCAACAATTTTATCTTAGTCTTTGAAAGGCCGATAGCGTTAAAAAAACAAAAGAGGACCACTTACAAGAAGCAAGAAGCCTGAAACATACAAGGAAAGAAAAGCACAAAACACAAACCAAACATGAACCAACTTATAAAGTAAAATTCACAAAATTAAACTTATACCATTTACCCCAATCCAAGCTCGAGCGTTTGCTTCTATGCTTCACACAACAAAAGAAGGCCGATTTGATATCATTTACCACTTTTGGACACACCGTAAAGGGGAAACTATCAAAAATAAAAACCGTTCCTTTATTTCCAAATCACCCAACACGTTATCGCTGATACGGACATTCATCGAATAAAAAATAACCAGTTTTGGTATCTTAACCGGATCGTGGATAATCGATCACAATCATATATGTATCTTGTAGACCAAAAAAGTAAGTAAGTAAAAATACAAGGACAATATTGTGAAGAAGTGGAAATAACAAATTATAATCTGTTAGCTACATAGTAAGGGTGTGGGTGGAACACTTTAGCGCCACAGATTCATTTCCACTGTTATTCTCCCCAATCTTAATAATTTTATTAATGGTTGGAACGTGAATAATTGAAATCTAATCCAATGGTTATTTCGTTTAATTCACTCGTCGGCTTCACTTCCACGGTATCTTCATCTTCTTCTCTATTATCTCCTCGTTTAATTTGATATCTACAGTTTAAATTTCATTTATTTTAGAACGAGTAACTGTACAGTTAATTTGAGTAGTTGTAAGTTAGCTCAACAGGTGTTGGTACTGATTCAACTGTTTATCATGTTTGATTGTGAATCTGATTAAATGATTTCTGAACTGCTTGAAAATCATGGTTGCTTTTGAATTGAATTCCAAATCTCCAACACATGAGGAACGAACATTAACGCCTGCTTTGTTCGTTTAAAAATAATAGAAAATAATTAAATATTATTCGTTAAGTGAAGTATGTTTATTTGTGTTTGTTAATTATGCTCGCTTAGATTTTTAACAAATGAACATAACCGAGCACAAACATATTCGTTTTTTTAAAACGAACGAACGTGAATACAAATTTTTGTTCTGTCAACTGTTTATGTTCGTTTACATGCCTATACACATGCACAATCTATTGAAAACACAGCTTTTTTGAATATTAACATTCAGGCAGTAAGTATCACAATCCAAATTAATGTAGAGATTTGATAAGTTATCAAAGATCATGAGTTCACTTATCTAATGTTGAAGACAGTTTTGATGATGTAACATTTGAAAACTGTACACAGGCTAACCATCAAACCGCCCCACGAGTGTTCATAGGAGTTCCAATACTGAATCCCAAGCATTTTCCGACCCGTTCTAAAACCCTTGTTTTCAGTAAACCAACACTTTTAAGAAGTGTAAAGCCTCTTTTGGTTGCAAACAGTGACCGCGTTACAACAGAAACCAGTGACAAAACTTCAGATAATAGTCAACCGTCACCTGCTTCTGAAGCCAACCTTTCTGAACCGAAACAAGATACATTGAATGCAGACACAAACAGTTCTCCAAAACGATTGAAATTAACTGCACGCGAGAAACTAAAGGCAGCAAGGGTTCGTAACCGTGAGTCAGAACCAAAAACCGATAAGAAACCAGAACTTGGGAGCAAAGTGCTAGAAGCGTTGAGGGAAACCGATAGAATTACAGGGAAGAAGAGATCCGGGCTTCCAGAAGCACCGACAAACATGTTGGATGACAGTAAACGAGGAATGCCGAAAAAAGGTTTGACCTTTGAGTTACCGGTTGGTTGGGATGTGTTTCTTATTATCACTTCTGTTGTTGTCATCAGCACCATAATGTTTACAACAACTTACATTGTTTGGAAAGTGGGTGCTATTCATTTTAATGAGTATTAGGATTTTGTATCTTGTTTTAAGTTAAAAGCAGATTTTATACTTGAATTTATATAAGCTTATTTTCATCTTTTGGTTCATAGATAAAATTACAGTTAAAACTGTTTGTATTTGGTACATGTATATGATTTCATTTGTATCAAACTTGTCAAAAAATACACAAAAATGATGTTTTTTAAATATTTGATTAGTTTTTAGTTTATAAAATAAAAATTGGAAGATAATATTTCTCATCCAATATTCCAGTCTGACTATTATTGTTAAGTTTCAAAGGGCTTTGGGCTGGCGACCGGCTGGCCTCTTTTGTCCTAATGGTTAACGATTCGATCTCCACAATAGAGTATTAGATGGATTTAATAGGTGTAACTTTGAGCAGTTAAAACACATATCAGATGACGTTAATATAACATGTTAAATTGTTAGACGATTTTGTATCCTTTATCCTTGGTATCAAACTAAAATTTTAAATAAAGACATTTTAATATTGTATAACACGATGAAAATATGAGATTCCATGCATAGTTGTTATAGATCGAACATCTAAACCGAAGCAAATTGGCCGGGTTGAAATATATATGGTTTAGATTTTACTGTTTTGCAGTTAACTCTATGGTCGGGAGCTTGGAACTGGCCTTATATACCGAACTGACTCTTTAAGATTTGTTATTTTTATTTTAGGTATATGATGTTACATATAAGTATTATATTTATGATCCATTATCTTTCTTACGCTACGCTTTTGACCACAGATAGAAAATAAGTTTTTCTTTCCCTTTGCAAAACGAAAATAATATATATTGTCGAAGCACGAAATGAATCTTACCTGATCCATGACGATGTTTCCACGGATTTTCGAGATGAACGAACCACGTCTTGATCTTCTTCTTCTGCGGCTGCGCCCGTGACCTGCAACGTTGAGACCTGCAATGGTTTCGGGGGAGTGGAGGTGACTGCTAAGATATCCTGAGGATTTCTTGTTCACAGACACAAAAAGTGGTGGTGGCTCCTACTGAGCATGACCCCATGATAAGGAGGTGGAGACCTCCTTATATAGAGTCTCATGGCCACCATCATGGTACCCTAATGGGCCTAGCCCAGTTAGGGTTACCTCCACAAAACCCCCTCGGCCCAATAACATTGTATTAGTCCATGCGATAAAATAGGCCAAACATAATAGATTTAGGGTCGTAGAACCGGGTTTTAGTACCATACCCCTACAAGCCCCCCAAGTCCAGTGTTGCTCCTGGGCGCGCAAGCGTCTAGGTGGAGCGCTGGACTTTATAAGGTGTGAGGCGATTTTTTCCCCTTTTCTTTGGCCTTGTCTTTATTGTCTTTTGAGTTTTGAGAGGTTTTCTTCATGATGGTGACATGTTGTAATAAAAGCCTGCGCGCGAGGCGACTTACGAGCTATAATAATAATGAAGCTTGCGCGTGAGGCGACTTACGAGCTATAATAATAACGAAGCTTGCGCGCATGGCGACTTATGAGCTGTAATAATAATGAAGCTAGCGCGAGAAGCGACTTACGAGCTAAAATAATAATGAAGCTGGCGCGAGAGGCGACTTACGAGCTAAAATAATAATGAAGCTGGCGCGAGAGGCGACTTACGAGCTAAAATAATAATGAAGCTGGCGCGAGAAGCCACTTACGAGCTATAATAATAGAGCCTGCGCGAGAGGCGACTTATGAGCTTTGAGAATAATAATTAAGCTGGCGCGGGAGGCGACTTACGAGCTTGTAGAATAATGAGAGCCTGCGCGCATGGCGACTTACGAGCTGAGAATAGTAAAGCCTGCGCGCGAGGCGACTTACGAGCTGTAATAATAAAGAAGCTGGCGCGCGAGGCGACTTACGAGCTTGCAGAATAATGAGAGCCTGCGCGCATGGCGACTTACGAGCTAAGAATAGTAAAGAAGCTGGCGCGCGAGGCGACTTACGAGCTGTAATAATAAAGAAGCTGGCGCGCGAGGCGACTTACGAGCTGTAATAATAAAGAAGCTGGCGCGCGAGGCGACTTACGAGCTTGTAGAATAATGAGAGCCTGCGCGCATGGCGACTTACGAGCTGTAATAATAAAGAAGCTGGCGCGCGAGGCGACTTACGAGCTTGTAGAATAATGAGAGCCTGCGCGCATGGCGACTTACGAGCTGAGAATAGTAAAGCCTGCGCGCGAGGCGACTTACGAGCTGTAATAATAAAGAAGCTGGCGCGCGAGGCGACTTACGAGCTTGTAGAATAATAACAGCTTGCGCGCGAGGCGTCTTATGAGCTGTGAATAATAAAGCATGCGCGTGAGGCGACTTACGGGCTGTAAGAATAATAACAGCTTGCGCGCGAGGCGTCTTATGAGCTGTGAATAATAAAGCCTGCGCGTGAGGCGACTTACGGGCTGTAAGAATAATAACAGCTGGCGCGTGAGGCGACTTACGAGCTGTGAAAGTAATAAAGCCTGCGCGTGAGGCGACTTACGGGCTGTAAGAATAATAACAGCTGGCGCGTGAGGCGACTTACGAGCTGTGAAAGTAATAAAGCCTGCGCGTGAGGCGACTTACGGGCTGTAAGAATAATACCAGCTTGCGCGCGAGGCGTCTTATGAGCTGTGAATAATAAAGCCTGCGCGTGAGGCGACTTACGGGCTGTAAGAATAATAACAGCTTGCGCGCGAGGCGTCTTATGAGCTGTGAATAATAAAGCCTGCGCGTGAGGCGACTTACGGGCTGTAAGAATAATAACAGCTTGCGCGCGAGGCGTCTTATGAGCTGTGAATAATAAAGCCTGCGCGTGAGGCGACTTACGGGCTGTAAGAATAATAACAGCTTGCGCGTGAGGCGACTTACGAGCTGTGAAAGTAATAAAGCCTGCGCGTGAGGCGACTTACGGGCTGTAAGAATAATAACAGCTTGCGCGCGAGGCGTCTTATGAGCTGTGATAATAGTGGAGCTTGCGCGTGAGGCGGCTTACGAGCTACTTTATGTCACGCGCCACGTGCAGATGTTGCATGCGCGTGCGCGTAGACTTTGGTTTTATGTTATGCGCCACGCGCAGATGTTGCGTGCGCGTGCGTGTAGACTGTGACATGTGCGAGCATGTGATGCGTAAGCATGTGATGCGTAAGCATGTGTAATATGCGTGAGCATATGTGATGCGTGAACATATGGTATGAGGATTCCCAACCCTTAAGTTTGGCGCGTAGCCATATGGGATATTATGAGGATTCCCAACCTTGAAGTTTGGCGCGTAGCCATATGGGATATTAGGAGGATTCCCAACCTTGGCGCGTAGCCATATGGGATATTAGGAGGATTCCCAACCTTGCAGTTTGGCGCGTAGCCATAAGGGATATTAGGAGGATTCCCATCCTTGAAGTTTGGCGCGTAGCCATATGGGATATTAGGAGGATTCCCAACCTTGGCGCGTAGCCATATGGGATATTAGGAGGATTCCCAACCTTGGCGCGTAGCCATATGGGATATTAGGAGGATTCTCAACCTTGAAGTTTGGCGCGTAGCCATATGGGATATTAGGAGGATTCCCAACCTTGAAGTTTGGCGCGTAGCCATATGGGAAATTAGGAGGATTCCCAACCTTGAAGTTTTGGTGCGTAGCCTGATGCGCGCATGCACGGCGATAGAGTGGTGACTCGCAAGTGCGTGTGCATGGCGGAGGTCTCTTGCGCAAAACCCAGATGGTGGTTTCCGCGGCGGCACATGCACGGCTGCGGAGTGAGAACCCCCGGGCGTGCGTACATGGCGGCGGAAGTCTAGTAACTTCTGGATCTGCAATTTAAGAGTCAGATCTGCAACTTTAGACCTAAAATCCAGGTTTGTAATCTAGACCTAGATCTGTAAATCAGATCTGGACAGATCTGAAGCCCGTAGCAGATTTAAAACCATCACAGATTCGGAGATCCTGAATCACAGATTCACAGATTCGGAGATCTGATCATTCGAATCACGGATTTTCCTTCTTGCCCAGATCTGGAAGCCTCTTTTTAGATCTATGGATCTTTTTGAGCTTTAATAGAACAAGCTTTGAAGCCTTTTTCTGTAAACTTCCAAATCTGTGTTTTTCTTGGGAGAGATCTGACAGGCGAGATGAAAATCGAAGGGCAGTTCGTTGCGGTCCCACGGATGGCGCCAATGTCGAAGCACGAAATGAATCTTACCTGATCCATGACGATGTTTCCACGGATTTTCGAGATGAACGAACCACGTCTTGATCTTCTTCTTCTGCGGCTGCGCCCGTGACCTGCAACGTTGAGACCTGCAATGGTTTCGGGGGAGTGGAGGTGACTGCTAAGATATCCTGAGGATTTCTTGTTCACAGACACAAAAAGTGGTGGTGGCTCCTACTGAGCATGACCCCGTGATAAGGAGGTGGAGACCTCCTTATATAGAGTCTCATGGCCACCATCATGGTACCCTAATGGGCCTAGCCCAGTTAGGGTTACCTCCACAAAACCCCCTCGGCCCAATAACATTGTATTAGTCCATGCGATAAAATAGGCCAAACATAATAGATTTAGGGTCGTAGAACCGGGTTTTAGTACCATACCCCTACATATATCAATATGACAATATATGTAAACGTGCATCAACTAAACCCAACCAATATATAAATGCAAAAAAGTATGATTATGAAGAAACACTAACCGGACCCCGGACAGATTACTGGTAACCTGGGGGTTAGATAGATGTTTCCCACGAGGGGTTAGACCCTTGGAAGATGGTTCTTCTGATAACCTGCAAAACAGACACCGTGAGCTCGTCACTGAGAAGGGGGGGGGGGGGTTCCTCCTTGTGACCACCCTCCGGCGTGAGAATCAGACTAGATTGCTCTTTAAATATAAATGTATATTAAGAGATTGCTAGAGCAGATATCAGGTATATTATGATGATAATGTGATAATGTAATGTGTTTAGATGATCATACCATTTGGGGTATTTATAGCCGAAGGTAGGTTTCCAAGGAGGTATGGCCGGCTGCAACAGTGTTCCTGTTCATCAACAGTAGCCTACGCACGTGCCCTGCTGGTAGTTGGTGGGTAGGCAGCGGCTGATAGTGACCAGGCCTGCTGTATACTATTCCCTTTCCACCAACTGCCGGCTACGCACGTGGTATGACAGTAGTTGGTGAGTAGGCAGCGGCTAATAGTGATACAGTACAGGAGCATGCTGCTCGCCATACTGTATCAGTGAGCTGTCGTATCTCTGATCAGATCTTTCGCTCATACCTCGTCAGGTACAGTAAAAGGTCCTTCAGTATACAGACTGGCTTATTTGGGCGGGAGTATTCCCCCTCCCGCCTCTGTGCGGGATTGCTCCCGGCTTTGCTCATTCCTTCAGGTGACACTGAATGATCGAGAGCTAAGTACCTAGTGCGTGTAGCCATGCTGCGCGGGTGGCCTTCCCTCATGGCTTGTATCCGAGGCTGCGGGAACCGGCGGAGTCCTTCACCATGGGAGGCATTTCCTGCGGGAACAGCTTGCGTACTGCGCGTAAGGACGTCACGTCTCTGAGCATGGTTGGTCCTGCGGATCCAGTTGGTCTCTGCGCAGACGTCCCTGTTTAAGGTGAGTCTTGCGGGTCCAACTGGGCTCTGCTGGGACCTACCTCTTCAAGTCCCCCCAGTCCAATGTTCTTCTCATGAGTGTTTAATAAAGTGAGGTGAACTTTTGGACTTGAGCAAAGGGTATTGAAAAGGGTTTTGTAAGGTTTTCCATGGGGATTCTTTCCGCGGAAGTCCTTGTCACTTGCAGAAATGCCCGAGTTTCCTGCTTGGTCTTTGGGTATGATGCGGGTAGGTCTGTAACCTCCTCGCAAGTCAGGAGCATTGAGTCCCAGTTGTATGGATTTTCCATGAGGTTTTGGTAGTTTTGAACATAGTGATCAATTATGTTAAGACCACCAATTCCATCCTGGAGCTTCAAACAACGTAGTTCTCGACGTTCCCGCTATGCGGGGATGTTATTTCCGTTTCCGCAAGCATTGCCCAGAAGATCCTTCTTGGTTTCAATTCCCAGCGGAGCGCTAGGTATGTGAAGGGTTTTGCCTTAACACTGTACCTGCTCTCGTCTTACGGTTACTTTACTTCCAAGGTATTCCTGGCGTCAATTCCCTGCGGGTGCTAGGTATGTGAAGGGTTTTGCCTGAACACTGTACCCGCAGCCGTCTTATAGTTACTTGGTTGCCGAGGTACTTGGCTTCAATTCTCTGCGGGTGCTCGGTATGTGAAGGGTTTTGCCTTTACACTGTACCCGCATCCGTCTTACGGTTACTTGTTTGCCAAGGTTTATTTGGCTTCAATTCCCTGCGGGTGCTAGGTATGTGAAGGGTTTTGCCTTTACACTGTACCCGCATCCGTCTTACGGTTACTTGTTTGCCAAGGTTTATTTGGCTTCAATTCCCTGCGGGTGCTAGGTATGTGAAGGGTTTTGCCTTTACACTGTACCCGCATCCGTCTTACGGTTACTTGTTTGCCAAGGTTTATTTGGCTTCAATTCCCTGCGGGTGCTAGGTATGTGAAGGGTTTTGCCTTTACACTGTACCCGCATCCGTCTTACGGTTACTTGTTTGCCAAGGTTTATTTGGCTTCAATTCCCTGCGGGTGCTAGGTATGTGAAGGGTTTTGCCTTTACACTGTACCCGCATCCGTCTTACGGTTACTTGTTTGCCAAGGTTTATTTGGCTTCAATTCCCTGCGGGTGCTAGGTATGTGAAGGGTTTTGCCTTTACACTGTACCCGCATCCGTCTTACGGTTACTTGTTTGCCAAGGGGTAAAGGGGTATTTTCCCGCTTACTTTTTAATATTTTCGAATTTTGAATTTTGAAATTCGAAGAGTTGGTGAAAAGATCAGAACAGTCCGAACCTCTGAAACGTCGTGCGACGGTTTCTTCTGACTGTGTCAGGACGTGCAGGAAGTTATGGTGACGTGACAGAACATGGTCATTCCAGTCGCTTTTTCAGGCGCGTGGGCGCGATTTTTCGGGCGCGTGGCCGCGAAATTACTGGCACACGTCCTTTCAACAGCTGTTGCCAGCTTGCTTTTTGCCACGTGTCATAGTTTCATTGCACATTCGATTTCTCTCTCCTCCGCATTAAATTCACCGCATTAATTGCGATTACTATATAAAGGGGGAGAGGGTTATTTGCAATTCACACTTTTCACTTCTTCTCTTCATCTTTAAGGCGATTTCCGGCGAATACTCCTTTATTCAATCGAGCATTCTCTCGAAATCGTTCTCTTCTTCCTTTTCAATATGTCTTCTCGTGATGCTGAGGCTATAGCTGACGACAGGGGTACTGCTGGCGAGTGCCAGTGTGCTCTGCCCGGCGATCAGTACCGGTATGTTGTCAGGAAGTTCATGCTCGATCATCTCGAGCCTGAGTTTCCTGAATCCCACCAGACCGTGTACGATGCCCCCAGAGGCAAGATCGGGGTTTATGCTGCATTTTTTGTCTATGGGAATCTTAGATTTCCATTGACTAAATTTGTTTACCGTGTCCTTGAGAGGCACGGTGTTCATTTGACCGAGCTGCACCCCATGGCGATTGCCAAGATTCGCCATTTTGAGTGGGTGTGCCGGATTTTGGGCATCGAGCCCCATGTGGACCGCCTGATGACCTTCTATACCTGGAGGTGCATCCAGGGGTGGTACACCCTGACGACCCGTATTAAGGGTCTGAAGATTTGCGACACCGAGCGCAGTCTTCGCGCGTGGAAGCAGGAATTCTTCTATATTTCTGCCCGCGCCATCCCCCTTGCCATGAAGTTTAAAAATGGCCAAGCGATACCGAGCCTTCACGCCCCCAATTACCAGGAGGCGGAATGGTTTTCGAAGATATCCCGGGTCCAATCTCCGGTTTACCGGTTTGCGGAATCCGGGATGGTTATGTTAGGGATGAGCCGGGTGTGGAAAGATGCGTCTCAGGTTCCCATCCCTCTCGAATACGGTTTGAACTCTATTCCCTATGGTATGTCTTGTCTTTCTTTTTGATACAAGTTTGTCTTCTAACTGTTTCTTTTCTCAGAGGGAAATAATTTGGAGTCGCTTCTGTTTCCGCGGGAAGCCGACGGTCCCGCGCGGATGGGTACTCGTGCTTTGGACGAGGGCGAGTTGCCCATCCTGGAGCAAACAGCGGATCGGTTTGTGGAGGTCTATCCGCTGGGCCACGAGATCCTGAGCCACCGGCGGCCAGGTAAGGCGATATTCTTTCCTCAACCCCTTAATGCTGTACCCGCTGTTGGAATTCTTGACCTGTCTTCTTCTGAGGAATCCTCAGATGCTCCTCCATTGGTGCGGAAGAAGAAAGCTGCTGCCGGCGGGAAAGGGAAGGAGAAGGCCTCCACGGCTGGTCCGGTGGTTCTATCTGACTCGGAGTCAGATAGTGAAGAGGTGGCGGGGAAGCCCGGTGGTGAGAAGACCACTGTTCCGGAGGCTACGACCGTTACCTCCGGAGAACCAACGAAGACGACGGTGACCGGTACCAAGAGGCCGGCTCCATCGGGTTCCTCCCCGCCCGTCCGTACGTTCAGGGTCAAGAAAACCCGTAAGTACAATCATAATGTCTTTGCAGATTTATTACTTCTTAAATTTATCTAACACTTTCTTCTTTGTGCAGGCGTGGATGTTGACGCATTCCGGGGTGAAGCGCAGGGGAGTATCTCCCCGCCAATGACGGTAGGCTCGGTCAGCCTTCCTGAGGCGTCGACCCAGGCGCCTGCGCCTGCATCCGCTGGTCCAGTTGCTCATTCCTTTGAGCCAACTGTTCCGGCAGAGATGACGTCACCGCCGGCTGTGAGTGCGATTTTTACAGCATCCTTCACAGAGCCGGCGGTTACTGCTGCTGCTTACAAGGCGGCGACCAAGGCGGCGACCACAACAGCGACCACGGCGGCTGCCACCATGCCCGCGCCACCGGCACCGATGGCCGGACCATCAGGTACGCGCAGGGCTTCCCGCCGATCTTTGCCACCTTCCCGTCTGCCTGACCTGTTGGATGGATTTCCTTTAGGTTCAGGTGATGGGTTTGGCGGCTATCGGCCTGTCATTGACCCTACAGGTGCGTAGGGTTTCTTTCTTTTTCCCTTATGTTTTTTATCATCTTTTCCTTACTGCTTTTGTTTCTTTTGCAGTGTCGGATTCCAATGAAGTGTATGTTCCTCGATGGAACATACGCCGAGGAACAACCCTTCGCACACCTGTGGAGTGCGTGGACTGGGCTCGCCACGCTGCTCCTCCGGGTGCGTTGGGGGAAGCCATGGTTAGCTACCAGGAGGGTAGACTAACTAATGAGCTTCGGGTTCTCCAGGCCCGGATGCAGCCGCGCGTCGAGCTGCTTTGTCGTGAAAACGACAAGTTGAAAGCAGCTCGCGCCAAGGACATATCTGAGGCGCGTGCTCTTCGGGAGGAGAACCAACAGCTGGCGGCAGCTGCCGCCGACAAGGAGAAGGCTTTCAAGGCCCTCGAGGTTGAAGTTCAGGCGCGACTCGAGGCCCGCTCCAAGGCTGCCCAAGCTGTGAATGAACAGCTTCGGCTGGCCAGGGAGACTGCGCGAAACGCAACCGAGAGGGCTGCCAAGGCTGAAGCCGTTGCTGAGCCTTTGCGTGTGGAGAATGAGGAGCTCAAGGCCAAATTAGAGGCTCTCCAACGCGCTCATGATGCCTTGGCAATGGAAGATGCCAAGAAACTCCCGGAAATCCTGGACCAGAGGGGGGTGCTTGACCACACCGAGCGGAAACTTAAGGGCGTCGAAGAGGCTGCCGCAAAGGAAGTTTTACTTGCCAACCTTAACAAGAGCGAAGCCGAACGCGCCCATAACGAAGCTCAAGCTGCCCTCCAATGGCTTCTTCGAGAAGCGTTGCCTCAGGTATGTTTAGTTTTATCTTCACGCTTTTCTTTTGTAAGAAAAGGTTCTAATACTTGTGTTTTCTTTGTAGGTTGTGCGTCGAGTCTTTTCAGAGACCTCTTACGATGATGCTATGACCGCAGCCCTCAACGCTTCTCATGAGGATGGGGAAAAGGCCGGCTTCCTGCTTGGTCTAGGGTTTGTTGAGAAAGGCGTCCCGCCTTCCAACTTCCCTTTGTTCGATGTGGATACCGAAGCCATTTATGACCAAGCATTGAACCAATACGCCGCCTTCCCGCATCCAGTGGTGGAGAAGGTGGACGAAGTAGCTGCTGCTGATGATGGGTTAGCTGTCCTCAAAGCGTTCCTCGAACCACCCCGTTCTTCTGACGGAGCGGGTCCAAGTGGAAGCGGCCCTGAAGCTTGATCCTGAAGATCCCTTCCCATTGCTAAGATAGACTTGTATAGTTTTATTATTTTTTTTTTAGGCGGGTAGTTACCCGGCCATTCTTGTAATATATTCTTGAAATATTAATCTTTTTGCTAAGATTGTTATTTCCTTGGGTTCCTTGCTTTATAAACTTATGACTTGCATACTTAGTTTAAATTAGCAATTTTCCAAGTGTTTAGAATAAGTTAACCTTTGAACGTGGTTGATAATGGGTTAAAGTTTCGCTTCCTCTTTCGTGATTGTGCGGATAGAACCGCCACTTGTACTTAGTAGGATGGCAAAACTTTACCCATATCTGACCTGCGTGTAGGTTTTTCTCATCTTTTGAGGATAAGTGAACCTTTGAACGTGGTTGATAGTAGGTGTGAAGTTTTGCTTCCTCTTTCGTGATTGTGCGGGTAGAACCGTCACTTGCACTTAGTAGGATGGCAAAACTTTACCCATATCTGACCTGCGTGTAGGTTTTTCTCATCTTTTGAGGATAAGTGAACCTTTGAACGTGGTTGATAGTAGGTGTGAAGTTTTGCTTCCTCTTTCGTGATTGTGCGGGTAGAACCGTCACTTGCACTTAGTAGGATGGCAAAACTTTACCCTTATCTGACCTGCGTGTAGGTTTTCCTTATCCTTTGAGGATAAGTGAACCTTTGAACGTGGTTGATAGTAGGTGTGAAGTTTTGCTTCCTCTTTCGTGATTGTGCGGGTAGAACCGTCACTTGCACTTAGTAGGATGGCAAAACTTTACCCTTATCTGACCTGCGTGTAGGTTTTCCTTATCCTTTTTAAGAATTTTGTTTTGAACCGTTCGACGCGCGGTTGTCGATAGGTTAGTGTTCATTTTCCTTTCATGATTCATGCGGATAGACCGGCACTTTCATTTAATGGGATAATTGAACTCTTCTCCTTCAACTGACCTGCGTGAAGGTTTGCCACGTTATTGGGTTCGTGCGGGTAAGACCGCCTTCCCACGCAACGACTTCACGTAATGTGAATGCCGTCACCAGTGTTGGATAGTTTAACCGTTCGACGCGCGGTTGTTGATAGGTTATTATTCAGTTTCCTTAATGATTCATGCGGATAGACCGGCACTTTCATTTTTGGATGCTGAACTTTTTCCCCTTCAACTGACCTGCGTGAAGGTTTGTCACGTTGCTGGGTTCGTGCGGGTAGGACCGCCTTCCCATGCAATGACGACGTAATTATGCGGTGAAAACCGGCATATTAGTTCAGAAAAGTATAAATGTAAAATCATCAGCTTCGGTGTTCTTAAAGAGAATCATTTCCATTAGAAGTGGCTCTTGGCCTTTTCTTTACAAATTGGAATTGATTTACATGCAGACTGTGTAAATGAGCTCCCTTCCATGTTGGGATGGGAGTGCCATCGAGCCGATACGCACCTGGTTCGGGATCTCGTTTTTTACGCAGCATGTAGTCTCGATTTTGAAGCTGGAATTGATTCGTGTTTTCCCCAGCTGGGGTTCTATACGCACTCGCCTGCTCAGCCTTTATTACGCCACGAGGTGCGCGAGCGTCCCATCTCTGACAAATGCTTCGACCATATCTTTTACATCTATGCATTCTTCAGTGTTGTGGCCCTTTGTCTTGTGAAAGTCACAGTATTTGCTCCGATCAGCATCGTGACGATGTCGGATTATTGGAGGCTTTGGCCATGGGAGCTCTTCAGTGGCGAATATCTCAGTGACGCTTTTGGTGAGTGGCGTCCATCTGGAGTTCCGGTGCGACTGTACATTATCCCTTCCGCCCAACCGATGTTGCAAGCTGGATGAGGTGTCAAAGTTTACCCTTGACTGCCAAATGCCTAGCTTTCGTTTTTTATTTAGTCGGGCGGTGAGGACGTTGTCTTCTCTCGTCCTCTGGGTGTAGAGGTTTGTGCTCTGTGGGAGATCTCTACCCAGTTGCTTCTCTGTTTCCGCATAGCGTTTTGCTGCTGTCATGATGCCATCCCATGTGGATGGCATGCCATCTTTACCCGTTAGGGTGCGGATGAGCTCTGGGTCATGTGCGCCCTGGATGAAGGCAGCGCGAACAAGATCTTCGCTGATATTGCCCAAACTTAGCTTCTTTGAGTTGAAGCGAGTGATGAAGTTTGGCAGAGATTCATCTTCCTCTCGTATGCATTTGAGGATTGTCCATTGCTCCTCGGTATACTTTCGTTGCTGGCAGAAGTGTTGGCTAAACTTCTGTTGGAAGTCTGCCCAGTCGTAGATGTGGTTGACCGGTAGACGATCGAACCATGCTCTAGCAGCCCCAACCAGCGTCATTTGGAACATGTAACACCACGTGGGTTCCGTCCAATTGCTGACGGTTGCCCCTGCTATGAACCTGTTCAAATGATCATCTGGATCAGATATACCGTCATATGTGCCTATGTTGGGCATTTGTTTGGCACTCTTTGGGGCGATTGCTTCAGCAATGTCCCTTGCAAATTTGGACGTTCCTGCATTTGCAACGTTTGGTCTGAACGTTTTAGAGAAGTCTCGTGGACTTCCACCTGTGCTTTTTGGTTTGAAGGCTTGTCCAAAATGCCTTTTCGGTTGGGATTCCGTTTCCTTACGCTTCCCTTTTGCCCTATGGCGAGGGTTCGCGTCGGAGTCGGATTCCTCCGAGTCATCCTCCCAGTATTCGAATTCGTCGGCCTGTTGCACGGAACGCAAGCGTTCGTCCAACTCAGCCTGGAATTCCTTTTGTCGTGCCTCCGCCCATGCCTTAACTTCATCGAGAGTCTGGCGGGGGAGTCTTCGTTTCTCAAACTGGGTATCGGTGGATCCCAGTAGGCGATCATTTACTGCACTTGCCCCAGCTTTGGTAAGTGGGGTAGTGTTCGTAAAATTTACTTCACTTGCCCCGGCTTCGGTAGCCGGGGTAGTGTTCGTAAAAACTGTGTTGCCGGTGTTCATCCCAGTAGCTGGGGTTGTGGTTACCGGAATTTCTCTAACCATCTTTGTAGAAGTTTGAAAAAACTGGAGAAAATTGTAGTTCTAGCTTTATGCACGGATGGCGCCAATGAAGAAACACTAACCGGACCCCGGACAGATTACTGGTAACCTGGGGGTTAGATAGATGTTTCCCTCGAGGGGTTAGACCCTTGGAAGATGGTTCTTCTGATAACCTGCAAAACAGACACCGTGAGCTCGTCACTGAGAAGGGGGGGGGTTCCTCCTTGTGACCACCCTCCGGCGTGAGAATCAGACTAGATTGCTCTTTAAATATAAAAGTATATTAAGAGATTGCTAGAGCAGATATCAGGTATATTATGATGATAATGTGATAATGTAATGTGTTTAGATGATCATACCATTTGGGGTATTTATAGCCGAAGGTAGGTTTCCAAGGAGGTATGGCCGGCTGCAACAGTGTTCCTGTTCATCAACAGTAGCCTACGCACGTGCCCTGCTGGTAGTTGGTGGGTAGGCAGCGGCTGATAGTGACCAGGCCTGCTGTATACTATTCCCTTTCCACCAACTGCCGGCTACGCACGTGGTATGACAGTAGTTGGTGAGTAGGCAGCGGCTAATAGTGATACAGTACAGGAGCATGCTGCTCGCCATACTGTATCAGTGAGCTGTCGTATCTCTGATCAGATCTTTCGCCCATACCTCGTCAGGTACAGTAAAAGGTCCTTCAGTATACAGACTGGCTTATTTGGGCGGGAGTATTCCCCCTTCCGCCTCTGTGCGGGATTGCTCCCGGCTTTGCTCATTCCTTCAGGTGACACTGAATGATCGAGAGTTAAGTACCTAGTGCGTGTAGCCATGCTGCGCGGGTGGCCTTCCCTCATGGCTTGTATCCGAGGCTGCGGGAACAGGCGGAGTCCTTCACCATGGGAGGCATTTCCTGCGGGAACAGCTTGCGTACTGCGCGTAAGGACGTCACGTCTCTGAGCATGGTTGGTCCTGCGGATCCAGTTGGTCTCTGCGCAGACGTCCCTGTTTAAGGTGAGTCTTGCGGGTCCAACTGGGCTCTGCTGGGACCTACCTCTTCATATTGGTGTTTGGCCGTTATAACTTGCACAATCAGTTGCAACAAACATTAGGTACTATTAGGAATATGCCTCTTGAGTTTTTGTAATATTATTTATACAATTTCGTGGAGTCTTTTTATTGGTTGCTGGTTCACATAAATTTATTTTCCATCTAGATTTTCTTGAACAAATTCAAATGACATTAAAATAAAAAATATGTGCCTATAAAATTGTGTATTGGTTTTCTTTTTTTTTGAAATTTCTAATTGTGAATTGTAATTATTTTACGTGTTGTGCAAAACTCGGTATAAACCAGTTTTAAACACTGATTCAATGAGCATCCAATTTTATAAAACTTATACATCTACTAGGCTCAACTCATTTTGACTTGCAAGAGTTCAAGCTGTTTCGAGCTCTTCTTCTAAAACTCGAGCTCGGCTCGTAAGTCGTTTTTTCAAGCTCAAGCTTTGCTCGTTTATCATTTTTAATTAATTTATACACATTTTTTAATTATTTTTATATCTTTTGACAGAATAAAAAACCTTAAACGAGCCTAAGCTCGACTTGAGCTCGAGCTCGTATATTACCTTAAACAAGCCAAAGCTCAACTATTCAATGTAAAACAAATACATAAAAGTCCAAAAAAGATCAAAGTTAAAATTACACAACTCACAAGACTTGTTAAGGCTCGCCTAGCCAAGACGAGCTTCTCATACAAGACTCAATAACTAAACGAAGTTTATTTAAGACTTAGACCCGTTTCAAACTTTTTTATTAATCCGCTTAAGTTGCTCACCAATAGCTCGGCTCATATACACCCATACTAATTTGATGTGTATATATATATATATATATATATTTTTGGGTATTTTACATAAATTGATCAAGTCATATTATCGTTATGGATTTATTTTCAGTTTCAACTGAAAACTTAATAAAAAGAAATAAATTAAATAAACAAAAACAGACGCACGAGAAGCAGTTTATGGGTCATGCCAACTACTCTCCTTCCCAAAGCAGTTTAATCGCGTTGTCCGTACGGCCACAACAAACTCCCATCTAAATCCACCAATGACCTCCTCCGGCAAAACCAAACGCTCCTGGACTCCACAAGAGGACGCCACACTAGTCAAAATGATTAATCAACACGGCCCCAAAAACTGGTCCTTGATCAGCTCCACCATCCCCGGTAGGTCCGGCAAGTCATGCCGCCTGCGCTGGTGCAACCAGCTCAGCCCCTCCGTGGAACACCGTCCCTTCACTCCCGACGAGGATGACGTCATTGTGAAAGCGCATGGCCTGCATGGTAACAAGTGGTCCACTATCTCCAGACTTCTTCCTGGCCGTACGGACAACGCGATTAAAAACTACTGGAACTCGACTCTCCGGCGCCGGCGAGTATCCGACGGAGTTGGAGTTGCAGCCGGAGATGAGGTTTTGAAACGGTCAAGGAGTGAGTCAACGGTGAAGAGGCGGTGTTCGCGTGTGTCGGCGGACCACGGTAGTTGTGGTGGACCGGAGACGGTGCTCACGCTGTTGCCACCCGGGGAAGTTGTTGTAACTGAAAAGATGGGTGACGTGGAGTATGACGTGGATGAGCAGTCGACGGTTGAGATGGGGGACACGTGTCTGGTGACGGTTATGAAGCGTATGATAGCGAAGGAGGTGCGGGTTTATATTGATGAGTTACAGGCCCAGGAGAAGGTATGTTTTGATAATGGGCCTGGGTTTGGGCCGAAGGTTCATGATTGTGATCCGATCCAAAGTTTAGCCCCAAAAGGTTAGAATCAGAAACTTTGAAGTTATAAAAGTTTATTAGATGTTTTGGAGTTTGTTTTTTTAAATGACATTGGAAGTTGGACAAAGTTAAATTTTTATTTTGATGAAAATTTATAGTTCGTTTTGTTTGTAAACTCGGTTATAATTTTATTTAGGGTGAGCAAAAACTGAATCGTGATTGAAAAACGAAATGTTAATTGAAATTAACCATAACTGACAACACTGATTGGTTATGTTTAGGTGAATGTGGAGAAATGACCATTCAGGTTTGGTTACGGTAAACGTGTCTTCGTTAGCCGGCTTTACCAAAACCGAAATGAACATTGTATGTTTGTTTTTAACAAACTTTGTAAATCTTTTTCTTTCATTTATATCTATATTTTTAGGCTTTTAGCTTCGCACATTTCAATTTGTACCGAGACAATGAGCCTGTAGCTTGGAACATTATAATTGAACCATTTTCAACTAGACCAAAGGAAAATAAATTTAAACAAAGTACATTGGAGTATTGGACATTTATCCGAAACTGGCACCCTATGGTTAACCAACCATTTGGTTATGGCTATGGCTATGGTTATGGTTATGGTTATGGTTATGGTTATGGTTATGGTTATGGTTATGGTTATGGTTATGGTTAAGCCCTCATAACCTAACCATATGGACTTTGTACACCCCGACTCAATAAATCGTGTCATTGCCATAAGCGTAAAGATGAACTTCAAGAGAACTCAACTCAACTTTTTTGTTGCATCTCTTCTTACCATGTGCAGTTTATAGGCCCATGTGGGGTGATTTTCTATTTCCATATTATTGTGTAGTTTTCACAAACCGAAGGTATGCAAATTGTGCATTAGCTATGGTAGTTACGAGATAATAGTAAAATGCGTGTGCTTGATTCACTGATTCACATAAGGTTAATTGATTGGGACCTTAAACTTGAAGGCTTCCATATTTGATTTTACTGATATAATTTCATTAAAGAAAAAAGAATGCTGCACTACTCCGATCATTCCCATACTTTCTCTGTAGTATTTGTAAACTCAAACTATATAGCTAAACGTGATTGTGGAGTTAGAATTGAAGCCGACCTACACGAAACATGTGAACTTTGTGTATGTTAGTGTCATTTGTCTTGTATCAGAAACCCGCCAACTTTTTAAGTCATACATAAAGTGAACAAATTACATAAACGAAACCCCATATTCTTGATTGAAAATGTCATATCGTGCGTTATACTCGTCAAAACCTCAAATAAAATTTGTTGAGAACGACAAACAGCCACGCATCTAACACCATTTAGACTTGGTATAGAAATCCGTTAGTTGTAGACTTGTATATCTAGCATTCCATACCAACCACTAGTCCCACTACTGTACGTTTTCGCCACAAGCTAACGGATGCGTTAGTTGTAGACTCCCAACAGATCACCCACTTTGATTCCTTCCACCAAGCACAATTATTTTAAATGTGAATTTTCTCTTATTCACAACCATTGCAGTCAAAATTATTTTAAAGGTGTAATGCATTTGTATAAATCATCTCTCCTATCAACATCTGAACAGAGACTTGCTTAGAGGCTGTTTGGTTCATTCAGATTTAAATGAGCCAGATCTGAACATGAGTCTGAATGATTCAGACTCAATTTTAACCATTCAGCTGCTTTTCTGCCTGGAACCAAACAGTCTGAAGTCTGAATAAATCAGATGAAAACTGAATGGTTCCATTCAGATGTAAATAAACAGTCTCTTAGAGTTACAATTATGACGATTCAGATGACCTAAGCAACCATACTTTCTAGTGTTAACAACTACACACGAACACATATGAATTGAAGTCGTTAACTATTACAGTTCACAAATACAAACAATTCAGTAATAAACTCAATTAAAGAAACAGACTCGGCTGAATAACATTCTCGACTAATTATACCTGCTAGTGATACACTTGTCCTAATAAACTCAATTAAAGAAACAACTACACTTGTACAGACGCCCTATTCATCCCAATTAACTTTTATTCAGTGTACTAAAATACAGACAAAGCTTCTCTGTGTTTAAATTATGCTGAAAACAAACTATAGCAGCAAAAATCAAATGATATTGAACTACAAAAACTTATTTTTGACTCAAAATTTTTATCAAACATCAAAGAGGTGAAGAGGTGAATTGTTTGAAATTTGAAAGTAAAAACATGTATTCAGCATCAGAGTTCTAGGGATGATGATTAAATGAAATCAGTACCGAACAGATAATTGTTAGTATAAATTTGATACTCACCTTTTGAGATTTTGAGTATTGATACTTTACTTTTGGCCTTCTAATATCGTATACCGTATCAGTACCAAACCGGTGAGATATCGAGAACTGTCAATAACATTACAAAAAGCACACACTATGTTTTTCGAGATCGGAACTTTTGGCACTGGTCCTGTACCACGCTCATCCTTAACAGCAAGGTTGAGATAGACATGCACAAATCGGGTACAGTTGAAAAACCCGAACCGGTTCGGAACCGGTTTTTTCACACCGGGTAGGAAATGGCACCGGTCCCAGTCGAAACAACAAGATGCCCCAATGTTTGGGTTCATTACGATTTGTGTCTAATGACCGACTCACAAGAGATGGCTCGTTGCAAATATTGCTCGAAGTTTCTTAAAGCAGGGTCCAACTCGACATTACGAAAACATACGAATAAGTATTGTCGAGAGAAAAGAAGTTTGGATGCTAAAAAAGCGGAAGTGGGAGAGTCGTCCGGCTCTACAACTCAAGCATCTACCACCGGTTACAACGCTTAATCGTTGTAGAACGCCAGATTAAAACGACGGACTTTGTTTTTTAGTTTTAGTTGTTATGTTTAGTATCGTTTATGTTTTAATAATGTTTGTAATAGTTATTGTTTAAAGAAAAATTGGTTTTTATTCATCTCAACTATTATCTTTTGTTCATTGTCGGTCCCAACTAACAAATTTATCACTTGTGGTCCCAACTTTTAATGTATTCGCTCATAATGGTTCGCGGCTAACAGAATTCTAACTCTGTTAGTTTCAGGTCGCCGGAAAAACATTTTTGGTCGGAAAAGTCAATTTTATTTGCCGGAAAACATCACCTGAACGCCACCACCACCACCATTTGACTCACCGCCAACCAACCACCTTAACTTAAGCACCATCAACTGATTCCGACGATGATTCTAGGGTTCCGATGACCTCAATAATTGGTGCTTTTACTAGAAAAAGGTTCCTGAAGGTACGATACAAAGTTACCATAATGTTTGGGACAAAATTGTTGAGTTTTCGGGGAAAAATGTGTGTTTTCTAGCCAAAAAACGTTTTTCTGGCGACCTGAAACTAACGACGTTAGAATTCTGTTATTCGCGGACCGTTATGAACAAATACGTTAAAACTTGAGACTGTCAGCAGCCAATTCGTTAGTTGGGACCGACAGTGACCAAAAGACGATAGTTTGGACCAATAAAAACCATTTTTCCTTGTTTTGTTAAATATAATGTTCGTCGTTATTAAAAAAGTAACAAAAAATTAATCATGACCAACAAAAGTAGTTATTATTAAACAAATCAAAACTAAATATTAGTTGAACTTGTTACAAATAATTTTACTAAAACAAATAAAAAACACAAATTACAACTCTTCTTCGTCTTCACCATCGTCTTCATTCTCGTCTTCACCCTCGTCTTCGTTATCGGAAGAAAGCCCGTCCTCCGCCTCCTCATCGTGAATAGGACGCTCTATTGGTATTGTAGGAACCGAATTCGTGAATTGAGTAAATAAACAGAAAATTAACAAACAGTTTTATTACTTATACAATACAATACAAGAATCTGAAATACAATACAAAATCAAAGAAATAAACCAAATACAATACAAAAAAAATGTAAACGGTTTGGCTGAGGATCGTGTTGAACACGGGGCCTTAAAACAATATTTCGAGTCTCCCAAGAGAACTCGTTGTTTCCCAGGGTACAACAGCCGGAGCAGCAGTACTGCCGGAGTTAACCGTAAACCTGAAAAAGGTTCGAATAAAAGAAACCAGAAATGTAAGAAGAAGAAGTTGGAAAAACCTTGCAACAATGCTTGTGTTGTGTGTAAGGTTTGGTGTGTGTTGCAACTTAGTTTACCTCTCTATTTATAGAGGAAAAACAAGGCACAGGTTCTCCATCCCACCAATGTGGAATACACCACTATAGTATTTTCTTTCAAATACACACAATCACACATCGATATCTCATTCATCAATGTCTATTAGTGTGCATTTGTTGTGTCATAACAACCTACTAATGCACACGTAACAAATTTTCCAACAGGTATTTCGTCTTCAAAGTTCGCCTTGTGTTGTACACGATCCACCGCATCCAAATGGTCCTTTAGGAAAATGAAAACCTTTAGAGACTCGGGAGTTCATTTTGTTCTTCGCATAGATAACACTCTCCCACTAAGAGAAAAAACTTATTCGGAAGCAACCGTTGAGGCTTGTACGGCAAACAAATCACGAGCCATGGCGGATAGAATGGGAAATTCGTTTTGTTTTCCTTTCCACCAAGCCAACAAATCAATATTGCAAATTTCGTCGACCGTTGCGCCCTCAACATAGTTTGCTCCACTATATCGACCAAGTTCGCTAGTTGGTGTGTTTCCTCTTTTGCCTCTTAGATGCCGATTCACGAACCGCATTCATCAAGTTTATAAGTGGGTCATTGCACGGCCTACTAGTTGTTGTTTTTTTCACCAAAGATGATCTCGTGCTTGGACAATACATTTGAAAATAATGGTCACAAAGGTCTTGAAGGTTTTTATTGAACTTTTCCTTCGCTTCCGTCGACAACTTCGGGTCGATCTCGTGCATACCCAAGTTGTCGAATATTTCCTCAATCGTTGTCTCAACCCCATGAACATTTCTATAGGGGTTTAATGCGGCGGCACAAGTAATGACCGGCGGTATGTTTTCAAAATATTTTAAGAACTTTTCCTTCATCACCGCAACAATATTTTTGAAGAGTTTGTTCTTCTCCGTAAAGTTTTTAAAAGTGCAAGACATGTAGTACAATTCTTGCAAAACCCAATAACTAGTAGGATAATAGACTCCCGATAACTTTGTTGAGTTTTTGAACACGTCAAGATACCCCAACAAAAAACCGACATTCACCCAAACACTTTCCGGAAGCATATCGGCATCGCGTTCATCAACAAGATTGTTATGAAAAGATTGTAAAGTTTGGCGTTGGGCAAAATCACACTTTAGCATATGACAAGTTGAGTTCCAACGGTTTGGAACGTCCCAATTCGGCCCCAAATACTTTCTTTTAACCGACTTGCAATAGTTCTTATATTCAAGATGTCATCTTTTACCACTTTTGAAGACATCTTGTAACATAAGTCTAAAGAATTTTAAATCGTCACAAATGTTTTCATTGTCGAGACCTTTTTGAACAACCAAGTTGATGATATGTGCAACACATCGAACATGAAAAAAATCTCCGAAACAAGGTGGTGAATATTTAATGATAAATTTTTCGGCCGCCTTAGTATTGTTTGAAGCGTTGTCAAACGAAATCGAAAATATTTTATTTCTCAAGTTGTAAGTTGTTATAACTTCATAAAGTAATTCAAACAATTTTTCGGCGGTATGTGGGAACGGGAAGTTTTCAAAAGCGATGGTGCGTTTCATCAATTGTCATGTCACCGGATCAACCCAATGAGCGGTGACACATATGTATGATTCGGGCAACCCGTGTGGTGCCGACCAAACATCGGTAGCACACTCCCACAACTTGATACAATGACGTCTTAAGGTAGTACGACTTACATGTATGTATCGCGGTTGTAGAGTTTCTCGAATCAACGACGTCAAATCCGGGTCATCAAAGTGATTAAACGGCAAACCTCGTTGAATAACGAACTTTACCATTCTATCTTGAACTTGAGTCGTGTTGTAACGAAATAGTGTACCATCTTTACCCAAGTCAATTTGATCGGTCGCGCCAATCCCTTTCAACGCCTTGCAATATGGCTTCTCGATGTGCTTTCTCAAAGTCGAGTTGGAATCGTGCTTTAATTGTGTTCCACATAGTTTGCAACGAGCCTTTTGATAACCTTCGACATTCACAACCAAATCCCAATTCTTCCATATGTCTTGGTTGCGGTTATGGGTGACGACCGCAAGAACATTTGGGTTCTCCATAGGAGGAACGGGTTCAATAAAAACACTCTTCTTAGCCTTCTTGTTAGTTTTTTTTATGGGTGCCATAATAATATTTAGTTGGATGGTCGGGTTTGCTAGAGGAGAAGTATTTTAGTTTGTTTTTGAGTTTGGTGGTGAAACAAGTAATGGAAAACAACTTATATATAGGTTTTGGGCTACAAGAACCGGTTCCAACGACTATATTACCGTTGGAACCGGTTACAACGGCTCTTTTGTGTCTCAAAAACCGGCATTACCGTTGGAACCGGTTACAACGGCTATTTTGTGTTTCAAAAACCGGTTCCAACGGCTATATTACCGTTGGAACCGGTTACAACGGCTATTTTGTGTTTCAAAAACCGGTTCCAACGGCTATATTACCGTTGGAACCGGTTCCAACGGCTAGTTTGACCTGTGTTTGACCTTGTTAAAAAAACCCCCCGGAACCGGTTTTTTCAGGTAGAAACCGGACCGGGTACAATTAGGAACCGAGTAGGAACTGCTTGGGAAATACAAATAGGGGAACCGGGTATGATATTCGGGTACAAAAATACCCAAACCAGGTATTTGGTCCATCGGGTAGGAACTGAAACCGGTTCCGAGTCGGTTCCACTGGTTCGGTTCCGGAACCGGTTTTTTTGTGCACGTATAGGTTGAGATGAGCTTAGTACCAAAACGAAATACATACCAACAATCACTATTAATGAGTGCTTATACCGATACCAAATAGCTTTGTATAGAACAGCTACTGAAAGCAAAATTTTGATAAAATACACTGTACCAAATCAAACATACGATACCAATCCAAAAAACCTTAAAACATCAACGGTAGCAATTTCGATACCAGTACCTGGTTCCATTTGATCATCACTATATTGGATCTAATTCAGTAAGAAATTTAAACAGTACAATATTAAAAAAATCACTGATTAAATTTCTGACCAACAGCGCACACAAGATCCATCACGTTAATCTAAACTTAAAAATTGATCAAAGATGCAAACAAAATAAAACAAATTGAAAGATTTTTCAAGAAAACAATCGGTTTTGGGATTCTGGGGATGGGCAGATGATGCCGGTTCCAAACAAAAAATTCTCAATACCAATTAATTACCAACTTTCTAAGGATGAGTATCACTTCTTTCAGTACATGTATTTTATTATTTTTTTTCCCCTTCAAGTATCGTGCTTGTAGGGGTATGGTACTAAATCCGTGGAAACGTCGTCATGGATCAGGTCAGATTCATTTCATGATTCTACAGTATTGTATAAGTACAAAACCAGTACCATATTGAGAACTTTCAGTACCAGAATATCCTTCCCATTCATGATGCATTTGGTACTTTCTAATCCCTAAGGGTAGAGATGACGAGAAATACCAAAATTCACCATAAATGAGTCGTTATACTGGTACCAAAAGAACTCAGTATAATACTGCTATAAAAAGCAAAAGATAAATAAAATACTGGTACCATACCATAGCACATACCGCCATTCAAATCAAAAATATTGATACTAAATTAATATCAACAACGCCAGTTTTGTTACCGGTATCGGGTCCATTTGCTCGTCCCTATATTCTGTTCTATCAGTATTATATTCAAACTATAATATACTATATACTATACCAGCACACTAAAAAAAAACATTCTTGTTCAAGCTCAACTCAAGAATATAACCTACTCTATGCACAAATCAAATAACCAGATTAACAAATGTAAACAACCAACACATAATAACAAATAAACAAAATAAATAAGGCAAAACCAACCAATTTAATAAAAACTCATATCACCAAAATCTGGTATCCAACAAGCAATTCAACTAAACAGTACGACAAATCCAAACAGAAGGCACAACACGAAAACTAAAACAATATTATTAAAAACAAAGAGATTAATATTACTTAGATCTCTGTCTCATCTTTCGACGCTTCCTCTTCAATCTCCTCATTCTCTTCTTCTTCCACTAAAACATCACAAATTCAACCAATTTCATTAAAATAAAAACTTATTTACATTGATCTAATATGAAAGATAATATAATAATAATAATAACAACCCAGATTGTGAAAACATACCTTGGCTCTCATGGTGATCGGAAAACCAAAGATGGGTCTTCTCTGGTTGGATTAAGGTTATGAAACACTAGCCGCCGGTGTGCAAATGTGAAAGTTGTGTGTGTGAGAGATATTTAGGGAACCCTAAATATTATTGGATTGATGGGTTTGTCTGGGCTTATAGTTTGTTGGGTCACTTAAGCCCAAAAGGTAGATTTTTATGTTGGGCTTTCTTATCCAACTTTTTTTTTCCGGTTAACGAATCAACCAAATGACTAAATTTATCAAATCAGAATATAGTCTATTTTTGATCCGAGAAAAACCTCATATAAGATCAACGACATTGAACACTCGCCCGAAGGGACGACAATACGATAAGATAAAATTCGTTCAGTTCAAAGTTCCAACTAGTGAACGCCTCGTATTTGTCTAGTATCTCATCATCACCTGGTGCTGCCGAAACTAAATGATGAAGTCGGGAATCGAACCTTGGTCACATGAAACGAAACACCAAGTCTCTCCCTTACCATAACTACATATATTAAATAAAAATTTAAATATAAACTATTTATGTAACCATAAAACGATATCTAAATTTAAGTGTTGAAAATATATAATTATCAGCTTTCATATGAAAAAATACTTGGATAATCTCTAATTGAAATTTGTTAATCATCTTCTTCTTTTAGAGCTTAATATAAAAGCATTCAATGTTCTCTCTCAAAACAAATACTTCTTTTAACGTCTAACTTTCCAGAACTTATCAATCAGACAAAAAATAAAGCGTTGCAAAGTAAGCCACGCGTTCCATTAAAATTTTCACAAAAAACCGGCAGTCTGCAAGTGTAATAATTGAAAACGTTGGTGGAGGGTAACATAATTGAAACTGAATTGAAGAAGTAAACTATTGGAAGTTGAAGTGACACATGATGTATCATGTTTTTCAAATTTGCTATATTAACTACTGAAAATGGAATAAAATTCGCACCTATTTTCCACAATTGAATGGGAAACTTTCACGTAAAGAACCTTAAGAATGGGACACCCACAATGGGTGGTCTAGTTTGCATTTTGAACGATACGTGTACACGTAATAATCGGCCATCTATGCACACATGATATATGTTCGGTCATTTGAATGTTCGGTCATTTAGTAAATTATATAAAACTTCGATTTGATAAGTAACTGGAATTTTCACCCATAGATCTATTTCGGTATATATTATTACCAAAATGGCTTTTGTCTAATGAAATTAAAATGTTAGATAAAACTTATAAATTGTGAGTTAAAATCTCGTGGATGACAAATAAAAAAAATATATCGTGCAAAATAATTTAGTAATCATGTTTATGCTTTTAAATTGATGTGTTTGCGAGAGCTGATTTATGCTTCCATTGTTGTTATTTTTAGGGGTGAGCAATAACTGAATCGTTAACCAAAATCGAACCGAAAACCATCGACACGAACCGAATTAACCGAAAGTAACCGAACCACACCGAACTTTTCATATTTTCAAATTTTTTTCCTTTTATTTCATGTATTATATGTATTAATAGTTTAATACTATCATTTTCATGTATTTATATCTTCATTTCATGTACTAATATCTCAATTTTATATATTTATACATTTATTTCATTTAGTTATACCTTTATGTATTTAAACATTAATTTCATACATTTTTAAGCAAAATTTTAGCTCTAGTTTAATATTGGTTATTAACTAAAAATAACTGAACCGAAACGTGTACACCTCTAGTTTTTTTACAATTAGTGATAACTCCTTCCAACCGGTTTTCATTTTGATCTATGTTTCATATATTTAGTTTTATAGTTTATGAAAAACACTAACGCAATCCGATTTAGCCGATCACAGGAGGTAAGAAAAACACTATAGCAATAAGCAAGTATAGACTCATATCATTGTACCCTTTTACATGGTCACTTTTTCTTTCTCCAATTTAGATAGGCCTTTGTTATTTTTATTGTTTATTTTTTTGAGTTGCTTTGGCCTATTGAGTAGAATAATAACTTTAACAAAACCATGTCTTTCTTCAAAACCAATAAAGTTACTTTAATTTATCCTTCATCTATTAAAATTTAATATATTGCATTACATTACATACATTGGATACTAACAAAATAACCAAAAAAAATAAAAAAGTGAAAAAGAATTCACCGAGTCAAACAGGTGAGTCAAACAGGATTTCTGCTCTACAAATCGGACAACTTGAGTGAGTCGTGAGCCACTTATCTATACACTCACAATGATAACCATGACAACAAATTGGCAACACTTTCACTTTCTCCCCTTCATCTATCAGTCCAAGACATATACAGCACTCCGACTCTCCACCCGTTGATACCCGAGGGTGGAGAGTGATCGGGAGGCTGTTGATCACGGCCGCATCCAAACCATGCGGCCGTGAACACAGTTGCACGTGTTGGGACAACGTAGTCGTGTCGGATACGGCCGAAGAGGAAGATCGGCATATCCAACGAGCGTAGAGGAACAAAAGTGTTATTAACAAGATAACCGAAAATAGTACGATGATAAAGAAGAGTGTACGCCCATGTATTTGGAAGTTCTTGTCGTCGAGTTCGTCGGATCGCCATTGGAATGTTTGAGAGTCTTGTGTAGTCATTTTGACGCAGATAAATATGGGACCAGCTCACTTGACAAATATATTTGTAACTTATTTGGAGTCACTGGTTTAACCCAGACAAAAGGTAATATTATATAGGACTTCTGAAGAGTATTAGAAGTATTGTAACTTTGACGGAGTACTGTTTATGTGACGAGTAGATGATATGGATTGGGGAGAAGGAGAGTGGTATAAATAGTGATAATGAAGGAGTTGTATAAATAATAATGGGAAAAGAACAAAGAAGAAAGTGAAATGACAAGTTGACTAAATTAAAGGGAGTGTAGGTGTAAATAAATAACGAGAATAGCGTGAGTGTCACAATTTGAGAAAGCCAACACGTGATCTTGAAAGGAACTCACATAGTCAGTCACATATGTCTTTACTCTCACCATCATCTACAATATGAATATCTAGTTAACGTAACCTGTATCACACTTAAACAGTTAAACTATAAAATATAATTTTATTAAGTTTATAAAACTTAGTGTCACGTCATTGTAATGTAGTCTTGGGTTTTCATTAACATTTCACTCATTCAGAAACATGTGATAATTTATCAAAACAAATATTTATAAACAATAATGTGTGTCCAAACATGTGACTGGCTAGATTAAAGATGTGTCTCCAGCCAGCCCCTCAACCCGTTAACATGTTGGCATTTATGGGGTTGCTTCTTCTTTGAACCCCCCCCCCCCTCCTCTTTAACAATTATGAAATGGTTAGCCGAAGTTTTGTGAGTGAGGTGGCGGGGGCGCCAACCCATGACACTTGATCTAAATGTTAATGTCATTTATATGAGTGTCTATTTTGAGTTTATTCTATATTGAACATTAATTGGTTTGAATTAATTTTCAAATTATATAAATATGACACATTCTTCATGTGTTGTTTTACAAATGTTATTGAACTTGAAACTTTTATGATATGTCTTTACTCTCTCCATCATCGAAACGCTTTCTCAAGACAATATATATACCCAATTAACATATAATCTATTGCAATTAAGCTTACTTTATATCACTTTCTTCTTATTCGCTTTCTTCTTATTGTTGGTTTTGTATTCAACGTTAGGCATATATACAACATGTTCTACATATGTTGTTTAACGGACAATATTAAACTTTAAGCTATTTATTATGGTTTCTTAACTTTTGCTTTTAGGCTTCTATTAATGTATAATGAAACGTGATCTAATTGAGAATAATAATAATAATATGGTATGTAAGTTGTATCTACTTTTGTATTTTGTATGTTAAAGTATCATCAAGTTAGGCGAATCTGAAGTGATTCGGTTAAAAGCAATTATGCCAAGATATTTTTGGTTTATAAAACATGTTTAAGCACTCATCCTTTTAGGACAAATATGCTTCCAAATATCATTTGAATTGGGTGACCGTTGAAAAAATATAATTTTATTAGTTATGAGCATTATAAAAAACATTTTTAGTATTAGTTATACTAACTAAATAGGGTGTATCAATTGAATTTCTATTACAATGACATGGGGAAATGGTTAAGAGTTGGGATCTTTGATTTCTCGAGTTCAAATTGTTTCCTTTTTGATAGTTTTTCTGTGTGAGTCAGGTACAGAGCGTCAACACCAGTTTAAATGGTTGATATTTCGTCTCTGAAAGACTCACCGAAGTATTGAGTTTGCTTCAAACGCTATTAAAAAAAATTAAATATAGTGCAATAAATAAATAAAAAAACTAAAAAACTTTCAACCAATGAATAATAAGAGGGAGTAAAATGGAACAGAATAAATAAACAAATACACACGAGATAACTATTAGTGATATGATACGTGTCTAATATTTGAAGGAGTTTGGTGATGCACCCCCATTTGGCATACGGTCATTCAGTAGCTCGCCAAGATTGATGAGTCCTAGTAGTTAACTAAATCATTAGATTGTAAATGAACTAATTAAGAACTATGATATGTTATTTTATGTTAATAATACGTGACGCGCCACCCCGACTTGTTAATGACTAGAATAAAAGTGTCACTAAACGGGTTTAACTGTTTTATGAAACACATAATACATATAACTTTTCCGACTAACAAGGTTAATATGTCTATACAACATGTTTATGATTAGTTAAATAAAATGATCTACCTTTATTTCAGTGCGTTAAGTCATTATTAGTCTCTCATTATTTTGTATTTGTGTATTATTTCTGTGTATGTGTTTTTTTATTGTTAGTCTTTTAGAACGACGGATATATTATATTTAGGCTACAATAATCTCTGTATTTGAAGAGTCCTAATGCCCTCACTCTGGCCAGACTATGTTGTTTTAATCGGACCCACACTAGATTCAAAGTTTAGCTTGGGTGTTCCAACGGGAAACCATACCGCCAACTGTAACATGAAAGTCGTTGTGCCACCACAAGAGCAAAACTCTCTGGCTTAACACACGGTGGATTGAAAACCCAGACTGGTTCAAAGTTCGAACAGACAACATTTGCACACAAAAATGACACAATTGAGATTTGAACTTGGATCTCCACTAGATGAGGTGGCCTAACAGCCAAACAATAAAATAAACACCTAACCATATAACATGTCATCGATGAACAATAAATCATAAACATGTTATATCAAATTATGGTTGATATGATAAATATATATAATAAAGTTTTATGTGTTTGATACACATGTTACCTCAAAAGTGAAAGATAAAAAATAGGTATTAATTATTTGCCTTAAAAGTAGACAAATAGAGAAATAATGTAGTAAATAACTTAAACCGTAAAACATTAAGTCTCTCTTTTATCACATCTCATCTCATCTCATCTCATCATTTCATTGGTTACGTACTTACGTTGAGTTAATTAACTTCGAATGCTAGAAATCAATAAATAAAATCAATGTAGACATAATCACATGTCAATATATATAGAGGCACATAAAAACCACAATAAATGTAATTGTTGTAAAACAAGCCTAATAGCCAAATAATACGACAAAGAGATATAGGGAGAAAGATGAAGATTTTATTCATTCGGTATATAATACATGAGATACAACGGGATATTTATAGGATATGAAAACTTGGAGAAAAGAAGCTAATCTATATTAGGAGTTGATAACCATAATATCAATATATTTATAACACTCCCCCTTGGTTATCAACTTAATACGCTTGGAAATGTTGCCTCATTAAAAACCTTGCTAGGAAAACCCAGTGGGACAAAACCATAGCTAAAGGAAAAAGAGTGCAACGCGTATTCTCTCCCCCTGATTTATATATCCGTTAAAATGGTAAATATCAATTTTCTGTGAAAGTTACCCAAAACTTTTGTAATCAATCATTTGCGTCTTCGTCCTTTGACATTTGAATCCTTAAGTTGAATAATGTTGTATGATCTTCACGAAAACTTCTATTTCTTCATCTGGTAAACACTATGATCCTGTTGTGTTTCTCTACATCAACAAGACTAACAAAACTTGTTTTGATGGGTTATTAAAATATAAACACATATCCTTTATACTTGAAATATATGTTTTAACCCATTTTGGTGTCTCCTAGCATGACACATGCCTATAGATGTAAATAAAGAAAATAATATTCATATATAACTAACAGTACGATATAATGTACATATACATTTAATTATGGTATTTTCGAACCAATAGTATTTTATATTCAGATAGGAAATGATATAGAGTCATTGTTAGGCATCCTTTAACGTGCTAAAAGGATTAATTTTATCCATTGTAAAATGTCTCAACATTTTCTAGATGCACTTTGATTGTAAGGCCCCGAACCCGGTAGCCCTACTTTAGCGTCGGATTTACTCATAAACACAGTTCTTACAAATCAGAGTTCATTAAAACTTTTGCGGAATATAAAAACTTTCATGAAACGTTACAGCAATCCAAAACTTGCCTTAATTAAACATTCTTGTCTTTCAAAATAAACGTCAATTACATTAAAACATCTTGAGTCTTCAGATGCCAGTCTCCTATTCGCCCACCATGTGCCCGCTCAAGCTAGCTGTCTCATTCTACTCACCTGCGTGCATACTAAAAGTCAGCTACGCTGAGTGAGTTCTAGTTAATCATACACTATACAATACACATAAACTTATATTCTTTCATTCATACTTTCATACTTTCATACTTTCTTTTGTATTAACTTACTTTCATATCTTACGTTATAAAGAGCATTACGCCCTACATTCCTCGAGTATTATTAGGGCTCGGTACCCTCCTTCCTCGAGTATTATTAGGGCTCGGTACCCTCCTTCCTCGAGTATTATTAGGGCTCGATACCCTCCTTCCTCGAGTATTATTAGGGCTCGGTACCCTCTTTCCTCGAGTATTATTAGGGCTCGGTACCCTCTTTCCTCGAATATTAGTAGGGTTCGGTTCCCTAGTTCTCGAATATTAGTAGGGTTCGATTCCCTCTTCGTTACCATACAACCATACATCATACCTCGAGTATTATTAGGGCTCGGTACCCTCCTTCCTCGAGTATTATTAGGGCTCGGTACCCTCTTTCCTCGAGTATTATTAGGGCTCGGTACCCTCTTTCCTCGAATATTAGTAGGTTCGGTTCCCTAGTTCTCGAATATTAGTAGGGTTCGATTCCCTCTTCGTTACCATACAACCATACATCATACCTCGAGTATTATTAGGGCTCGGTACCCTCCTTCCTCGAGTATTATTAGGGCTCGATACCCTCTTTCCTCGAATATTAGTAGGGTTCGGTTCCCTAGTTCTCGAATATTAGTAGGGTTCGATTCCCTCTTCGTTACCATACAACCATACATCATACCTCGAGTATTATTAGGGCTCGGTACCCTCCTTCATCGAGTATTATTAGGGCCCGGTACCCTCTTTCCTCGAGTATTATTAGGGCTCGGTACCCTCTTTCCTCGAATATTAGTAGGGTTCGGTTCCCTAGTTCTCGAATATTAGTAGGGTTCGATTCCCTCTTCGTTACCATACAACCATACATCATACCTCGAGTATTATTAGGGCTCGGTACCCTCCTTCCTCGAGTATTATTAGGGCTCGGTACCCTCCTTTCTCGAGTATTATTAGGGCTCGGTACCCTCTTTCCTCGAATATTAGTAGGGTTCGGTTCCCTAGTTCTCGAATATTAGTAGGGTTCGATTCCCTCTTCGTTACCTTACAACCATACATCATACCTCGAGTATTATTAGGGCTCGGTACCCTTTTCGTAACCATACAACCATCATTTCCTTCTTTTATTAACTTTATCACGTTCATACACATAAGCATACATATCATACTTACCTTATACATAGTGTTACAACCTGACAGTACATGCAATATCCGAAGATCGTTCACGTACCATCAAGCAATCATTCATACATATCACATCATTCACATAAGGCATACACTTATCTCTTAGGATAAGCGTATTAACAAACATATCGAGTATGCACACAGCCCCGAAAACATAACACATAAATGGGGCTAGAACTCACCTGAACTCTGCTTCTTCCTCCGGTAGTTGTAAATCCCTTCTTTAACTGAGCTCGGCTGACTGTATAAGTTACACGTATCAATACTCGCCTGATTTAATCCGGTGGCCTAGTATTAGCTTACTTTTACTTATCGTTTTTAATTTATTTTCTAATCGAACTTGACTTTAGGCGAAGTTAAACCTTAGGCGAACTTAGCTTTAGGCGAAGTTAAACCTTAGGCGAACTTAGCTTTAGGCGAAGTTAAACCTTAGGCGAACTTAGCTTTGCAGCCGAAGTTGTCATCAGGCGAACTTAGCTTTGCAGGCGAAGTTCATCAGGCGAACTTAGCTTTGCAGGCGAAGTTGTCATCAGGCGAACTTAGCTTTGCAGGCGAAGTTCATCAAGCGAACTTAGCTTTGCAGGCGAAGTTGTCATCAGACGAACTTAGCTTTGCAGGCGAAGTTCATCAGGCGAACTTAGCTTTGCAGGCGAAGTTGTCATCAGGCGAACTTAGCTTTGCAGGCGAAGTTCATCAGGCGAACTTAGCTTGCAGGCGAAGTTGTCATCAGGCGAACTTAGCTTTGCAGCGAAGTTGTCATCAGGCGAACTTAGCTTTGCAGGCGAAGTTCATCAGGCGAACTTAGCTTGCAGGCGAAGTTGTCCAGCTGCAGGTACTGTTCGTCCTTAAATCCCTTAATCATCTTCGTTTCTTAACCAAATAACTCGATTTAGGTATCAACGGAATCGTCTGACCAGCGCCTACAAACCCCAACCATCAAATCGACCTAACATCGATGTTTAAAGGGTGCGATTTAGGCATATAGGTTACGGGTTCTTTTATCAATCGATTAACCCATCAAATCATATCCATTTTCAGTAAGTTTAGCTTTGTTGGATTCGTTTTTACCATACAAACACAGATCTATCATTTCTATACTAATCCAAACCTAAACGAACAAGTTCTCGATATAAACGTACCGTAAATGAGTCGAACTACGAACACGAGCTGGTCTTGTTGCTTTGGTTCATCACGACGATCTAGCACCAACGAGCTCGGGTCCTCGCCTTTGGATCTTGGTTCGGGTTGTGTGTGTTTTGGAGCATGTAGAGATTAGGATGGATAAATGGATGGAATGGAAATGATTGGGGTTTAAGGGGGTATTTATACTCCCTTAAGCCCATGGACCGAAGGCCCATATTTCCTTTTGGTCCATATCTAATCCCATCTAATTATCCTACTAAGTCTTCATATTTTGCTATTATTATTATCGTTCCACTAACTCGTTTATTTCACCCGACAAAATAATATAATAAATATTACTTTAGAAATTTCGGGATGTTACATTGATGGATTTATAAACATGTAATTGCGCATATACTCCAACTATAAGTCGAGCAATAATCACACCATGTCAAGGTTCAAAAAGAATTTTATCTTTAAACGCTCATAAGTTTCTCTAGGTGATATGTACATCATCACTTTAAACTGTGATTATAATGAACTTTTAAGAGTGAAATTTTGATAAAAGTATGGCTAATTATATCCAACTTATCTCCCTCTTTATCAAAATATCTTTTGATTTGTGCCAAGTTCAATCCGAATAATTTAGTCCATAGGTAATAAGCATAAATCCATGCATCTACCAATCTTTCATGGACTTCTTTTCAACTTGACAAATTTTGCATGCGCATTCACTTTTCCATGACTTTTGTTGTATAAACTTACTCATTAACACATCATTTTGTATCACATATCAAAAATCCATATTGTATAATTTATATGTTTATTGAGATATTGTACTCATCATGTACATTCTCTTCTATGTGTATGCTTATTGATGCACAATAATTCCATCATTAAGATGAGTCAATTAACCTTTCAAGTATTCAACTAGCTTAGGAAACTCTTTAGGAGTTCCATTAATGATCAACATATTCAATAATCGTAACGCATTCAAATATGAATCTATATACAACATGAGTCATAGTGTTCTCGAGAATTTAATTTACATGATTTGATAATTCAAATCCTTCGAAGACTTTGTTGTAAACTTTCAGTTACTGAATCACAATACTTATTAGACGCATATCAATTCTCTCTTTTTATTACCAGACTATTTAGATATCGGAAAGTCAATACTTCCACCATTGGAGAATGTGTCTTCTCATAATTAATCATGGGTCTTTGCAAAATCCTTGTGCTACCAATATTGCCTTATATCACTCGTGCTACAAATTTTGCCTTATATCACTTGTGCTACAAATTTTGCCTTATATCACTTTATTAAGTTTTCATAACTCACATAAAAGACCCGTTTATATCTAACATATTTTACAACTTCAGTTGTATGGATTGCTGGTCCGACAAACTTTCCGTAAATTAGAGAATTCAACTCTGCCTGTTTGCGTCTTTCCACTTTGGCCAATCATTTTTATAGGCAGATTTAGAATCTTAATCCTCATCATCATCATCTCAAGCGCTAATTATATATATAAAAATATATAGCGACGCCGACTTTATTTCGATTCCATATATTTCTAGACATGATAAAATATAATGAGATATCTTTATTTTCAGGTACCTGAGGTTCTTCCGGAACCATCATGTCTAATATATTTCAAGAGACCTTTTACTGCACCTCGACTTGACCATCTTCATTACTTGCTCCAATTTTCGAGGAAATTTTACCTTTGGAACCGATCAGTCTACCACGCTACACGCGTGCATTAGAGTATTATCAATATGCGTTTGTCCTTCTGGGACATTTATTAATTGGAGCGTTAGAAGTTCGTATAGGTGTCTTAGCTAGACACTCTTTTTTGGTCAGTGAATCGTCCGGTAATTTATTTGTTAATCTTTACACATGAATTATTCTTTGAACTTTTAGTTCATAATTTAGTTTGAGGATCAATGATAATTCATTCCAACTAAATTTGTTTTCCAACTGTTTTAAATCTCCCCTAATGTTGGGAATGTTGATTCACTAAAGTGAAAACTAATGAGCCATAAGCGAATATCTCATTAATGGCTCTAAGTATTTAATCATATATAATATTTGATACCGACATAAATTCCCAACTTCATTTGTGTTCTCATCTTTGTGTCTTGTGATGGATTAATTTCAGTATATAACACATACGAAATATTAGATGAGAAATATTTGGTTACTGACAAAAAACCAATTGCAATGGGGAAGTATCATAACTTGTTGACTTGATGTGAATTAGTTTAAAGACAGTAAAATCAAATGTACTCAAATACAAACATGAACCTTTGCTCTCGTGATGATTGCCTTTGCAACGAATTATAAACGTTGAGTAATCGTCTTTAACAATACAATTTATGTAAGAACATAATCTCTTATGAAGTTCAACACTTATTCCAATAATCATTATTAACTTGGGAATCAAAATTCGTTATTATAACCGAATGTAAATATACAAATCTGGAATAATATGCTTGCAATCTTATTAGCTAAGCCATAAATCATGCAAACATGAAGTTGCGATCTTGATAACCATTTAGACGATGCATCGATTTTCAAAACATTAAATGGTATCATGTTAGGATATGTGTATCATTTTCTCAATTCCATAACATCTAGGGATTCACACCCTCCTTCAGTTGGTAAATAAATGATTTCCCTTGAGAGCAATATACATGTATAAGTATTATGAAGAATCATTTGGTTCCTCAATATATTTCACATCATTGACTCGGTGTGGTCTAACCGGTCGTGCCATTAGATAATCATGATCCATAAACTTTAGGTTTATGATCGTATATGTAGTATGCTTCTTTAATGCAAGACTATAAATATGAGAGAATATTGTATAATCGTTTCAAACGATCATGTGATTTCACTTTTGTTTTTCCACAGTTAGTTCTCACATATGATCAATCTCTTTGCCACATGTGGTTGTCGATCTCATTATTAGCATGACCAACATTATAATTCCGATAGTCAATCTCATTATTAATACAATCATTGTTATAAATTTTCTATTATGTCCATGATCGCAACAATCAGTGCGGAATGATATCAAACCAAACACTTTTCATGGTTTATTTATAATTTTGTCGGACATAGATACAAAATCACTTCAAACCCTTCATACGTTTTAATGATATGCTACTTTAGGAGCATATTTGAGGCTTGATAAAAGAAAAGTGTTTTATCCGATTTCCTTTTATATATTTTTTCCCTTCACATATTATAAATTGAGAAATATTGACATGTCTTGGTCATGCAAATCAAGTGAGTCTTAAATCTTACAACCCTTTGTAAAATGATAATGAGATTTAAGCAATGGCATTTTGGAATCTAAGAATATTTCTACTCTATTACTAGAGAGAGAATAAAACACAACTTTGCTAAGATGTTCAATTCAATGTTATCAATACGAACAAATAATAGTGTACAAATAAATAATGCATACCTTACATCATGTAACATGTAATCATATTAAAGCAACTGTTATAAGAATGACATACGTTGTTTTACTTTCGCTGATAACTTACATGCAAAGATATAAAGCTCATCTATTATCCTAGTATGTTAAACCAATCATATGTATATCTTACATCAAAATTAATACGTCTTACTTTTAAAATATAACAATTATATATATCATTGCAAATATCGTATTAATTAACAATGTAGACTTATACTTAAGCTATCTTTAAAGTTTAGAATTTAGAATCAAAAGAATGTACTAAATTTATTTAAATTAATAAACTACACAAAATAAGAATTAATACATACTAAAACATGTATGTAAATACGGATAGAATTTAACTCTTTTTTTTTTATCAAAAGAATGTACTAAATTTATTTAAATTAATAAACTACACAAAATAAGAATTAATACATACTAAAACATGTATGTAAATACGGATAGAATTTAACTCTTTTACTTCATGACTATTACTTTGAAACTGAAATAGCTTGCATTTATTTAAACAAATAATTTTGTAATTGATTTATAACAAATTATTTGAATATATATATATATATATATATATATGGTATATATAATACTCAATCATTAAGACATTTTAAAAGATCAACAACCCTTATATAGATTTTGTAAATCACTTTATGAATAAATCAACTAAGTTTATAAATATATTTTTTAATTATAATAAGGTTAATAGTAAATAGATAATTTTAATAATTTGTTAACAATATCCATAAACCTTGTAAAAGGGAACTCATAATCAATAAATTTAATTAGGGATAATACATCCTAAATTTGTTATTTTATATGTAAAATATCTGTCCATATAAATTTATAAAAACAAATTAAAGCATATAACAATGGCATAAACACATTTGCATATGTTATTCAAAAACAAAATTTCATCCACACAAATATTTATGTAATGCTATTGATCCTAAAATTCAATAATTAATTATTGATAAATTATTTTTGCTATCAAATATATAATAATATAATATAAAATAGCAATAAATATAAAAATCGATCCAATACATTTTGATTTTTCATATATTTTCTTAGTTATGAGGCATTGAAATTTATCCTGTTAAATAAAGTTTTCATGATCTTATTTACTCAAATTCACAATGTTTGAAAATTCACCGAAAAGGATGCACACTCCGAGCTTCAAAATCTATTTAATTATTTTGTTTTTAGAGTGCTTATGAAAAACTTACCAATCAAAATCAAAATTAGCAATCCAGTCTGATTCAATACAATGCATAAAACTAAACTTTATAATAATTAAACCTTCACCATCCCATTGACAACCCCTACCAATCAAAATATCTAATTAACCGACAAGTAAAATAAAACATATCTTGGAAATATATATTGTCAACAGTTGCAATTTACTTACATTCGAATGGCCTGAGGCAATTAATAGCATCAACGAAAACTATCGGTATTTTTCCTCAACAGGTTGAAACATAAACTTTTGCTACAACCCTCCGTGTTTTCTCACATTAAAAAATTCAAGAGTTTTGGGTATGATGACTAAGAAAAGGGTTGGGGATTGTGGTTTGAAACAAAGCAATATTGTGCTGATAACGTGTTGTAAAACAAGCCTAATAGCCAAGTAATATGACAAAGAGATGTAGGGAGAAAGGTGAAGATTTTATTCATTCGGTATATAATAAATGAGATACAATGGGATATTTATAGGATATGAAAACTTGAAGAATAAACTAATCTATATTAAGAGTTGATAACCATAATATAAATATATTTATAACAGTAATTATATTATTTGTATTTTTCATGACCTAATTAATGTAAAGTTTCTTGACGGGTTCTGTTGATCAATTTTCTGTGGATTCCATGCTGATTTTATTGAATAAGTGGACACCTTTTGAGTTTTGCCCCTCGCTTTTATGATTTTCACTTTTTAATAATAATATAATATAAAACAAACAATAACAATAAATCTTGCTAAAGAAATCGACCATCATATCAAACTATAGAAAGTATATAGATTACAAACAAATATATATATATATATATATATATATATATATATATATATGATTAGTATCAATTAAAAACTGTTATATTTGTTGAGAACTCTAGGAATTAAATTACAACCAATTATTTAATTTCTCTTAAGTTCTCTTTTATTTTTAATAAGGGTGTTTTGGTAAAATAGATTGCTATTTTAATTTGAGTTTCCTGAATAATCTCTTGACATTATTAATTATAGTTGACCGCAAATATCGTTCGATTTAAAAGATGCTACGGTTTTTTTATAGTTAATTGTTGATATTTTTAATTGAATATACATACGTCAGTTAAAACTTAAACAATTACATAAGATCAGCTCCCTCATATATGTAAACTACTTAAAAAAGTACAAATTCATCACTTACATAATA